>NC_046192.1:20016019-20211019 GCF_011004875.1 Balearica regulorum gibbericeps | reverse complement strand
TCTAATTGGGGAAATTAATTTACTGTGTTTCATATGTCAGTAAGTATAGAGTACTTTTGGTTGTCTGTTTATTTCATGCTAAATATACCCATTCTTAATAAGTCCATCATAGTAAGTGCAGCATCACTGAACTGATATGTTGATATCCTCACTATAGAGCTAGAGAAACACCAGCTATAAATTTAGAGGACCCTCAGTGACATCAGTATAACTGAGAGATTAATTTGGTCCTGTGTTGATATAACAGGTTATATCACTGGCTGTAGCTGCTGAGCTCTGTATTGAATACAGATGTCAGTTATTTACCATCAGCCCAGTGCATTTTTAGTAAATTCTGTTTTCCTAGCAATCACTTACCAAATGATTTCTCTTCATTCCTTTTGCTTGAAGAAGAATGTAGTCTGTCCTGTACGTTATCTCTTTCCAACTCTGAAACTGAGATGGGGGAGGGAAGGGAAAAGGAGCACCACACTTAATATAATATTTGCTGCTGCACTGATTTTGCATTACCTCCCACTGAGCAAAGCGTGGAGTAGCATTAGTGTTGCCTTGTCTGCTCATCATTTTGGTGAGAGCAAAATTCCTCAATAGCAGAATATGCTGCATATGTCAGGAAGTTAAAAATATGCCACAGTTCTAAACCTCTATTTCAGATTATATTTTACTGTAACCAACCAGGATCAGACTCTCCATCAAATGGCATTAGAAATATCGCTCCCTGCAACTCTACTGAAAGCATGCATTTGCTTGAGATGGCAAAAATGCACACTAGTGTGCAGCATGGAAAGGTATTTGCTTTTGTTTCTGCAGTTCATGAAGAGAACTGGTGGATTATCTGTATTATGGCAATAGAGAGATTGCAGATAATTTTTACAGATGTCTCACAACAATCTGACTGAATACTAGAGTGCAAAATGGGGGATGGGCAAATGGACAAAGGTGCTTTGTAAAATTTTTTCAGGACTAATAAGTACTGAAATTTCTCGATTACATTATCGAAACAAGTGTAATCACTGCTGAATTATTATTTTCAGTTGCAATTGATTCGGGAAATATAAATGCATTTTTAACTTTGACACGTTTGATAATATTGTAATGATTTAGAATGCAACTCCACACTATATTTGGAGCTAAGTGAAGAGGCAGCATTATTAGCTCCCAGAGATTAAAATACCTTGTAGAGATATAATTGTATGCAGTCCATGGAGTATAAAATAAGACTAGTGACTGTGCTTGGAATGGAAAACACTGAGTTGATAGGAATATGATTTTAAGTCCGGACCTGCAAAATTAGTGCATGGCAATAATGCATGGCATTGACAAATTGTAAAAAAAAAAATCTATAAAAAAGATCCTGAGTCAAAAGGACTGTGTCTGCACCAGCTCCAGTTTGCTTTGGAACATGACTTGGCACTGGAAAAAATAATGTAATTTGTCAGTCTCCAGTTTAGTGTCTCATTCTCTTATTGGCTGCATTTGTTATTAGGTTAAGTAACAATTTACACTATTTGCATGATTCTCTGTGTTGCTGGAAATGAAAAGCAATTTTGACTGAATGAATTCCTGTCCTTCCGAGAAAGAGGATGAAAGAGACCATCAAGAACTTTTAGCTCTTGATAAAACAATGTTAGGTGAGTGGAATCCAAAACCTTAACAGGGAAAGTACAGCATCTCCAAAACTTTCTTGTGAAATGTTATATGTGTTCCTCCTTGGTTATTCATCTTTAATTAGGGATTATGATGATGATGATGATTTTTACTTTAAAATATTGCCAGTTACCTCCTCCTCTTGAAAAGGGTTTCCCCATGATGTGCTTAATGGTATGAGATAGGGGTGCTTGTTCACTTTACTAATGAGTTTGAACACTAGATAGCCTCACTATCAGTCTTCTCATAGTGGGAAAGCTTCAAAAGCAGCAGAGGTTATAAGCTCTTGTACTTTTTTATGTCAGAGATGAAATTTTGAGTGGTGCATGCTGATGCATTATTTAGTACTGTGCAAAATAGAGACAGCAGCCAATTTTTCTTCAGCATCACTTCAACCACTTGGCTGGATCTCTACTCCCATTACAGTGAGTCAGCAGAAAAGAGAATTTTCTTCATCTCATGGAATCACAGTCTTCATTAAAGGAAAGAAACAGATGACAAAATGTGTACCATATGCATTTATGCTTTCATGCACATAAAATTAATTACAGAGCTAATATGCTCTTGTGTATGCAAGACAGACTGCCAAATCCATGAAATTTGGCACTCTCCAGATAGAAACCTAGGTGCAATAGGGGTTAATGTTTCCCATAGCTGGCTTTGAAAAGAAAAAAAATGTGTGTTATGTGACAGCATTACACTTGAGTCTTAGCTGAAAATGAATAGGAGTCACTGGAAGTTTTTAGGGTAACATCAACAAGGCTAGAGATAGGTACAGTAAGATATACCTAAGCTGTTTGTTAGGAGACTCTACAGACTGGTAGATGATCTTGTATGTTTAGAAGAGATAATGTCATTGAAATGTATATGTCCTTGTAGTTAGTTTCTAAGTGTGTTCACTGTATGTATAAAAACAGTTATGAAATTCTGCTTTATGATTTTTTTTAAAAATTCAGTGCCACTCATGTTTGTGTCTTGAAACTGCTTACAGCAGTTAAAAAAACCCCAAACAACAAAACAAAGCAAAACTGCAAACCAAAATTACCTTTATGCAAAAGTAACACTACAACTGTATTAAGAGAAGAAGATAAAAGGGAAGACAGGAAGACAGTGTTACTATCTAATGTTCTCAGGCATATGCTCTGATTCCGCGGGTCCTGTGTGGAGCCAGGAGTTCAACTCGATGATCCTCATGGGTCCCTTCCAACTCAGGATATCCTATGATCTCTATATGGTCAGAGAATCTTTTGTTGTCTTTAATTATGAACTTCAGTATATTCAGAAGCTTCAGGTCTTTCTATTTATTTTTTAGTGTAAATTTCCCAAGTTTCTATTGTTAGTATTTTCTTGTAACACTATTTTACTTCAAGGTACTGAACCTTAATGATGAATTTTGTGTAAGACTATAGTATAATAAATTGCTGGTTGTTTATTACTAGTACTAGAATTTAAAACAAAACAGAAACCCACCAAAGGGTGTTAGAAATACAAATCCTACTGAGGTCTAATGGAGACTTGTCTCAAGTGCCTTAATGCTTCCCTGTAACTACCAGTGATTCCCCTGTAATCTTGTTCTTTTGTTAGTAATCCCCATAACTCACACATTTCATTTGTGTATGCACAGCATACACAATTCTTCATAGCATTTTTTTAACGTACTGGATTTCAGAACATATTAGAATTACATACAACAGGAAAAAGAATTGTGCATAATGGTCAGCAAAGCACTCCTCTCACTAACAGAGACAAGAAAAATACTAGGAGAGAGAAGAATTATTTTCATATAAGATTTGTAATTATGGAGTCAGTGAGGCAGAGAATCAGGCAAGTAGTTTGAAAAGGAAGAAGGTGCAGAGAAGGCTTCTAAGTTATAGATGGAAAAATTCCTGAAGATTCATAAAAGCGGAAGGAACAATTTCAGATCAACCGATTATGTCAGTGGGAAAAAAAAGTAAATTGAGAGCTTTGAAAATGAGAGTTGACTTTTAACTGATCTTTGAAATAACTAGAAAGTCTTGTGTTTTTGTGAGGAAGTATGAAACCAAATCCTTATCTTTATTTAAAATAAATGTTTAACATAGGCTTTTAGAATAGAAGATGGATTTCTCCCCCCTGCCCCGAAACAGGAAGATACCCTAGCAGTAAGTGTGCAATAGGTTAAAACCTACAAAAGCTCTAATTGCTTTCCACTATATATTTTGACTGCAGAACATTTGCAATAATGGAGTTTTCAAGATTTTAATTGTGGTAGAGATGGCATCATTAATGTTCCTCAGATGCCTTTAAACATCCCTGCTCTAAAGCTTCAGTAACTTCACAGCTAGAAAACATTTTGCCTACGCTGTTTATGTTACGGCCTGAGTAAGTACAAAGCAACAACATATTGCCTACGTTGGTCTGCAGCTCAAGTACCTATCTTCCCCTCCCCATGGAAATGGAGAAATACTCTCTGAGTGGGTCTGAATATAAGCTAAGAGTATCACTTCCATAGTAACTATACTCCGTGAAAAAAGCCGTTATGTTCTTATGATAACGAAGCTGGTGATTTAGGGAAACCTTGTATGTTAACATAAGCAGAAATGTGGGCCAGATTCCCTGCTCAGGTGGCACGCTGACAGTAATGGATAGGCTTTGGCCACAGATGGGTTTGGCTTATGGCTCTTCAAAGCAACTTCCTACACGATCTGCTTAGCCAGTGAAAGTTTAACGTCAGTTTTGCAATAAGGGATTCAAAACTAAATTAACCTGAAAAAAGTCTTGTGAGGAAGTTCTCACTTTTGGTTTACAGGGATGATTTTCATTATTAGTAGCTTTTGAAGGCTCAGGAAGATGAAACTGCTTTGTGATGGTGGATGACAGCTGACTTCTGATGAATGCAAAGTGATGGCTTATGCAATAACTTGATTTAGCCAGGTAGAATCTTATTAATTTTTAAAATGTATTTGAGCATCTCCTTTATGCTCCAGCTTATTGTGTTGCCGTAAGTTATGAGAGATCTTCTTGGTTTTAATTTGAACCTTAATAAAATTTTGCTTGAGACAAAGTGATAATTTTTATTGAAACATTCATTTTGAGGCACAGATAAGTATATGTATGTATCTCTGAAGCTAAGAGTGAAAACTACTGGTCTTGAAATACCATAATGAATTGACCTTTTAAGAGAGGTATAGCCAACAATTACATAACTATTCCCAATTTCTTTTTAATATATTAGAATCGTAGAGTCATATAGGTTGGAAAAGACTTTTAACAGACAATATATTTTATCTTTAAAACTTCTAAATCAGTAAAAGCCCTACAAAAATTCTGGGAGACATTAACACTGTTGATTTCTTTGGATTTTTTTTTTTCCCCAAAAAAGATGGAGGCCATTCATTGTCCTTTTTATGTTTAATCCCTGCCAAAAGATCCCTGAGTTCTTTCATTTGGATTAATTATTTACAATATCCTATTCTGCAATGTTACATAACAATTCTATGAAACTCTTGTTTTTCCAGACTACTTTACTTACTGGAATTTCAGTAATATTTGGTTTTGTTAGAGAATGACTAAAGAGACTTTGGCTCTATGGAAGTATCAGCTTTAGCAGAGCCTCTCATATTTCTACAGAGTTAAACCTTGTGATGGTACTGGTTTTACTATTGCCTAAGGGCATACAGCCCGTAATGCAAACCCGATAGAGGTAAATTGGAGATTTTTCAATTAAGTCCATGTTATCTGGTGCCATACTGATGTGCAGTCTTAGCACCATCAGGTTAACTTTTCTCAGAATTAGTAATTTTTAAAATGGAGTTCAAACAACAAACAGTGATTCAAAGAGATGTTACTCAGAATTCTGAATGTGCACCGCACCTATTAATTATATTTGTCACTTTATGCAATTATTTCATACCATACTTTTACCTTACTTTTATGAAGTGGACTATCAATTAGCTACATGGGAAAAGTGAAGCACATACACTACCAGCACCAGTAAAAGAAATTACTTTTACTAAACTGCTGTATCATTTGTGACCCTCAGCAATTCGGGGAGGGAAGTAGAATCTCTTAACAAGAGAAATCATGACAGTGGGGTGTGCAGAGTCAGTGGAGCTATAGTGCAGGTTATTGCTGGGGTTGGTTGGTTTGTTTTTCTTCTCAGCCAAGTAACTTTTTTTTTTTTTTTAATTCAGCCTTTAAGCTGAAGGTATTACCAGAAAGTTTTTTAGGGGAGCCATTAGCTATGAAAAAGAAGATAAGGTCAGTTACTAATGTGTGTGCTGGGTATTCTGAAAGTGATATTCAGTTCTTTGCTATAGCACAGAATTTGTATATGACCTTGAACAACGCTCTCAGGTGGAGTTCTCATTCCATTTAGGTCAGTGATAGTTGTGCCATTGATTTTAATGGAGATGGGATTTCTTTTTTTCATAGTTTCTCTGCATGAAAAATGAGAGAAATGGGAAAGTAGTAGCTTCCTCGGGATATTGTGAATATAATAATGTGAAGGACACATGTAAGATGGTAGAGTTGCCCAAATGAATGCAGACATTATATCCAGTATATGACAGTAATTGAATAAAATAAATAAATCAGATCCAGGAATATTTGTGAAAATGCATCACCTCAACTTTTTTTCCTGTATCATTCCTACATTCCTCTGACATCAAGGTCTTTTCCTTTGGAATTAGTTCTCTGTAAAATATGTCTATATTAAGCACTCCGTTCTGTTCAAAATGTTCATGTTTAGTTCTGTAGCTTGTAGTCACAGCTTGATTAGCTGTCCTGCTTCTAAATGCATTTTTCGACAGTGGCTTTGAATAAATTTTCTTTTATTTTTATCCTGATTGGCCTGTACCATAATCACTGAATTGAAAAATAGTTTCCTATATAAGACTCATTGTCTTTCTACCCTAAATTTTTACTTTTAGACCTTTTTTATACTATATCTTAACTATGAGTTTGTAGGCTGCCTAATATAAGAGTCCTGATCTCAGATGAAATACTAGAGGCCACTGTAGTAAAAGCAGTGATAAAAATATGTTTATAAAACCCTTAGTCTTACTATCTGAGCATTTCTGAAATAAAACTTGTTAATTAGTTTTATCTAATGGGATTCTCACTGGATATTCTCAGTAAATAAGTTGCTTGCAAGCTGAAGCACTGTTTATTGATTACTGAAAATTCTTAGAAATGGAGACTTCTGCTATTATTTTTGCCAAGATAGATTATTAAGGGTGTAATCATTGGAAGCAGCTGAAGAGCGTTTGCCTGAAAAACATCATCAAAATAATAATGGTAGTACTTTGTTCAAGTGATGTTGTCCCTTGTGTGTATTCTTTTTAATGTACAGCAGAAGTTAGTCACGTAGAAAGCAAAAGAGATCAAAGGGAGAGAGCCAGATGCTATTTATATTATTTCTGATTGTTCTTAAATAAATGCAATTGGCTAACAGGAGACATATCTCCAAGAAAATTAATGGTGTAATTATTACTGAAGCTATAGTTAAGAGACAAAAGTGATGTTGCATAGCTATCACTACAGATCTTTATTTACTGTTCTGCCTTCCTTCTATTTGTAGTGATATAAAGCAAAAATGGTCTTATGTGATTTTTTCCTTAAATTTTGTTTTCAATTTTATTTTCCATTGCATCCATTCTGAGTTGCATGAGATGTCATGAGACCTAGGTCCACCAAAAACTCTGTTCATTCTTAGCTTGGGTGCAACTGTGTGATGCGTTCTGGAGCTAACAGCTCAGAAGACTCATGAGGAAAGACTTTAAATGGCTACAGAATAGGCTTGTTTGATTGTTTGTTATATTGTATGCATTTAAAAAGAAAGTTTGTACTTTGTGTTGAATGCTTAGCTTTGACTGTTTGCCCAGAGAGGGCTGCTTGATCACTTGCTTATTTTAATCTAGTAGTACTGTTGTAGCTATGATCATCTATCAATATAAGTAAGTGAAGCAAATTTTTCACAGAAAGCAGTGATATCTTTTATTGGAAGAATTTTTAAAAATAGAGGTGCCTTCAGGAATACATGCATGCTTTAGGCAAAGGCTTTTGCACCCCAAATCATGTCTTTTTCTTCCAATCATCACAGCTGGTGTACTAAAAGATATTACCTCTTGCTGTATATTTTGCATCTTGACCTAGAAATGTATTTTCTTCTCAATATATTTATGATATTAACACATAATTTTGTTTGTTCATCACTTCTCTGTAGCTGCTTTTATTTAGCTGTTAACATATGGATTAGTATTCAAAATATAATCTAAACTTTTGACGTTTCACTGGTTGGTTAGTAAATGCTTGAAACTTGCAGTAGTTTTCATCTTTTTGGGGCCATGTTTCTCTGTATGGAGGTCCTTAGCACTCTGATGCTCCTTGCATTTATGAAGACTCTAGGGCTTCTGCTAATGGATCTTGAGCTGTATATTATTTAAGGAACTCTAACCAGACAATGAAAAGGCATTTATTTTTTGCTATGTCACTTAAAATTTGGAGTGCTAATTACACAGAAAATACCTTGCTATAGTTTTCTGAAAGTATGATATTGTCATTGTAATTATCATCTATTGATACTGTCATTATAATCATCATTCATTAACAACAGGAATATCGCCTACATTGTGTGTTTCTGTCATCAGAACTGTGAATAGAATATATTTGGGTTTGGGCTGTTTGTGGTAACTTACAGAGTTACTTTCAGAAGTACATAGTAAGGGTGTGGAAAATGCTAGTAGCTTAATCATTCATTTCAATAACTGTAAGAATCTCTGATATATAGATGTACAGCATGGTTAAAACAGATCTGATATCTTCAGATGTTTTCTAATGTAATAAAGTGTTGACTTGAACATGGATGGTCATAACATCTGAGCATACAGTCTTCACTGCTTTTCTATTCAGAAGTCATTTGTTAAGTCTTCACCTGATGGAAATGCCCAGTTTAGAGAGGATAGTTGTTTATTTTTGCAGTGATAGCTGAAGTCCCTCTTTTAATAATATCTCGTTATACAAGACTATTCAGCCAACCTATGTCTTTGTCCCTGTTTTAAAAATATATAAAAGTGTTCCTACATATATCTCAGCAGCCACCCATATTTCTCTCATAGTGTGTACCTCCTGATACTGCACCTCTGATTGCTGTTTCCCAACTGCCATCCTTGGAATGTCAGCAAATACAATCAACTGCTTTCTTTTCCTTTAGACTTTCAGATTTAGTGGGTATTTTTCTCTCCTCTCTGCTTGGATTTCTTTCCAATGGCTCCCCTCCCCCTCTTCTGTAGTTTACAGACTTCTCCAATGCTTTTTTTTTTTCCTGTACTGATTGCAGGAACACCCACCTTTCTGTAGTTTTAGTAGAGCCTTTCACGCTCTTTTCTCTGTACCAGCCCTCTAACCAGATATTTAGGCCAATTATTCTGTTCAGTTTCATTATTCTGCTCCCACAACTACAGTAATAGCCCACTTGAAAGATCACTTGGCTTCTTTTACTGTTGAGACTGCTTGCTAGTTCCCAGAATGGCATCTTCACATCCTGTGATCTTCTGTTTCTTTTTTTTTTTTCCTTCCAGAGTTTTATTTAAATTAAAAGGGGGTGGGAGTTAAAAGGAAAACCACACACATATAAATGAGCAAGGGGAAAAAAAAGAAGCCCAGATATCAAATACATGCTTTCAGGAAGGGAAATTCCAACACTGATAGCTTGCAGGAGACACTGAATGTCAAATACCATTATTCAGTACATTTTCCACAGCAGGACTATGAATAAAAATCCCATTGAGATTCCTAGACTAAGTGTTGCCTTGCTCTTTGTTTTGCAGTCACACAGAGTATGAATTTCACCTACAATTACAAAATGGCACCCAGAAAACCTTTACTTCTGTTTTACTCACACACATTCAAATTTGAAGCTTTCACTTCAAAAATCTTTGTTAAATAAATGTTTTAATAATGTGTGTAGACACGTCACATGATAAATTTCATATCTCAGTGTTAATGTCTCCCAGATTAGAGATATCATTTAAATTTAACTTTGGGGTTTAAAAGTCTAACTTTTCTGCCTCCTTTCCTCTTTATTTTTTTTCTTTTTGTCTTCTACTTTCATCACTAATATAAGAAAGTATTTGGCCTCTTCACCCTTATCTCTTCTGAATTAAAAGACTGAAGATACACAGAAATATTTAATGCTTATTTCTTGTGCGACAGTTACCATTAGATGAGAATTTTAAGACTAGATCTCACTTGTTATGTCTTGTTAAACATACTTTTATAGTATATGTAGATTCTGTAGTTCTTAATACTGAAATTGTTTATCTGAGATGAAAATTGTGCATTGTTGTTGAACAATAGAGTAATCCATTCAACAAATTTGCATGTTGCTTGTTCATATCTGTTCCAGATCTTTTTTTCTCCTTCTGTAATTAATAAAGTATTTTTTCAAATGTGCAGCAAAACACAGATGACTTGGGGCAGGGATTTTTTTTGCCAAATATTGTATCCAACATTGAAAGAGTGCCATATACTTCTAAAAAGGAAAACAAAACCAAGTCTCATACCTTTTTCAGTCTTATAAATAGCAAGAACATGCATCTGTGAAGAACTTAATAGCTCATTGCCACTTATGCAGACAGCGTGAACATATAAAGTGCTTAAATGATCAGGTATTTCTTGCCACAGATTCCTTAATTACCTTAACTTTTAGAAGAAGGTTTTAATTTCTGTCCTTTCAATCAAAGAAAATGTGAGCCTGCAACTATATAAAATGTATTACTGACAGTACTGGTGTTACTTGCAGAGGGGAGGATCAACCACATGTAGAAGAGTTCTTTCTACCTGGTGTTCTGTGCTGCGATGAGCTGATGCTCTTTCTCAGTCTAGTCCCTAATGAACAGGTGCCTTGTGCCACTGTGGTTGCCTTTCTTGTTAGCAGTTTCAGTAGAGAGGCTAATGATTAAACAGGCACTTCTCAAGGTCAAGGATAAATTACATACCCAGGAGACTGTGAACAAAAATTGCATTGCTACTCTGTACTATATCAATTCAGAAGAAGGAGGACTTCGCTTATCAGAGCTGTCAGTCCAACACCTTTCACAGCCAGTCACCTCATTTACAGAAAATACTGAGAATTCTGAATTTCTTTAATTGTTCTTATACACACAATCATATGGTGAAAAGGCTGTCTATAATGAGGGGGCTGTTATAAATCGCATATGACAAACTGTTTCTATACCTAGAAGGAAGAACTTTTGCTCATTTGGCTTTAGAAAATAGGATGCAGGCCATGTTTGTACTTTCATATAAGTACCAAATAGTTAACTATTTTGTTTGTGGAAATATATTCAGATAGAGATGAATGTCTCCATTTCTTTGTATTTCAGAAGCTTAAATTCATGATCTACAATGTTGTTTTCAAATCACAGATATGATGACTGAGGGGTTATGTACCTAAAATAATTTTGTGGATCTGCATGTATCTTCTCTGAGGCAAGAAGTGATTTATGGAGAGAAGCAAGGATAGGGCCCAGACCTAGAACCACTCTGTATTCAGTGGACCATGCTGATTGAGTATATCTGCATTTTCTTAAATTTTGTGATTAAAAACAATTTATATGAGTTATTTTAAAACTTTCATGCGTCCAAAAAGCAGAATATTTTAATCTTTTTCCTAATCAAATTTGTTCTTGGAATATCTCCAAATTACACTGCCTAAACTTTTGAGGTTATGTTTTTGCACAGATAAAGAAAAAATATTTGCTGAGACCATTTACTATGTAAAGTGTATAATCCCACTTATAATGTATTGTTGTTAAAATATTAATTACCCCAACTATGTTTATACATTACAGGGACCCATGCTTGAATAGGGAAGTACACTTTTCCAATTTGTTCCTGTTTTTCAGAAATGGTCCTGCTATTTACTGCTATGTACTGCAGTTTCATCCAGCAATTTCTGTACCTAGTGCACACGAGAAAGCCAAGTTCTGTTTCTGTGTTCCTTATTAAAGAATCTCAAGTGACTCCAAACACAGTGAGCAAAAAGACCCTTCTCTTCCCTAATTGATTTTCAGAGCAAGAGCACACCATCTGTAGGCAGCATCCCAAGCCATTGGGATTGCCAATTACTACAACTTGGATTTTCAGCCTTCTGGGAGATATATATATACTTATTCTGTGGTTTTAGACTTCAGTGGAAGAGATAAATGCCCTGGCATGTTGTCTTTGTACTCTTTCACATTGTTCTTTTATGGGATTTACTCCAGACCATCATCTACGAGATCTGTATGTCATAAAATCTTCTCCCAGTGTAGTGGAGAAGAATGACATAAAATAATGGACCTTGCTTTTCAGTAACAGCTAAAGATACATTCTCATTTACTCTCTTTATGACTTGTGAGGTGCATTCAGGGAATATCCAGCAGGTAGATACTCCCTGAACAAACTGTGGCTTGTGCAGAGCCCATGCTGGACCAGGTTTACCTGGAAGAACTGCAGCCTGCAGAGAACCCATGCAAGAGCAGTTCTTGAAGGACTGCAGCCAGGGAAGGACCCACGTTGGAGCAGGGGAAAAGCGTGAGGAGGAAGGAGCAGCAGAGAACTGTCATGATCTGACCACAATCCCTCCTTCCCTACTGAGTGTTCAATGGATGCCAAGTATGCTTGGCAATGCTTATCGCCAAATGCAATTTTACCTAAACATTTTTGTCTCCAAGACACCTTTTTGGCAGCATTAGAAAATGACTACAGGTCTCTGACAACCAAATTAAAATTGCCAGTGAACATAAACTTTTACAAATGATTGATCAGGAGTTGGTTAAATTATTTATGACATCAAGCAATCTGCTGATTTTGTTACTGCATAGAAAACAGCAAAAACTTTTGAATCAATTATCCCATTAAAATTGTTCAAAGGTACAGATTGACACTGCCTGAGAGCATTTTTTAAGTATCCAAGTCTGCAGTGAGGATATCTGATCCAATATGGTCTCTCCACAGGCTGCAGGGGGACAACCTGCTCCACCATAGTCACCCCACATGCTGCAGGGGAGTCCGTCCTCTGGCACCTGCAGCACCTCTTCCCCCTCCTACTGACCTTAGCCTCTTGCAGGGCTGTTTCTCAAACTTTTTTTTCTCAATCCTGTGAGGAAAACACTGCTGGATAGTGTTTTGCCCTTTCTTCAATACACTTTCCCAGCAGTGCCACCAGTGTGGCTGAGGGCCTCAGCAGTGCCCTGTGGCGGGGCGGTTGTAGAGCTGGCTAGAACCTGCTAGAACCAGCTAGAACCAGCTGGAACCGGCTGTGTCTAGCACAGGCCAGCCTTGACCTCTCCTCACAGAGGCCCCTGCAACCCTCACTGACAACGCCTCACCACCAACACAGGTGGTCCTGATTTCTAGTTTCCTAAAGTTAAAAGCTAACACTTCTTTTGAAAGCCTGGGTATAGAGGAAGAAGAGCAAGCCTCAGGAATATAGTATGTGTCATGTTGATTGAGGGTCATACTGTCAGGAGAACAGGAAAAAATTCCTAATATGTTTGACAAACCTATTTTCTCTGTCTCCATGCTGCAGATAGAAACACCTTGCCTTTAATTATAGCTATGCATGCAAATTCCAAAGCCCTTTGTAAGAGTTTTATTATAAGTGCTTGAAAAATTTTAAACAAAGTTGCCTGTAAGGTCATTGAATCAAACATTTCTTTGCCTATTCTTGCCCCTTGAAATTCTTCATGCAAGGAAAATACCTCTGTGTCTCTTGTATGATGTAGGAATCTACTGGAGATCAAAAGCTTACTCATAAAAAAGTACTAACAGAAGTAGCTGAAACTCTGTAGCTTATAAGATAGGAATAGGCCTTACCTCAGGTGCACAGGGAATGTAAAATTTTGTGTGGTAAATCAGGAACCTGGTTAAATTAATTATTTTCTCTGAAATTGAACTGCTGTTCTGGTCACCACTTACAAAATAGCAAAATCTTTTGAATTCATTAATGCGATGAAATTGTTCAAAGATACATTAACACAGTCTTCATGGAGAAATTAGACCTGAATGATAATGACTGAAGCTGCTATAAATATGACCATCCCAATATGTATTATTTCTTTAAAATATGCTGTGAACTTGGTGCTACAACTGAGTCAGAGACTACGAACACAGCTTTGTTATCCCTGAAACATACAGAACTACAGGGTGGGGGGAGCAGTGGAAAGCCCAAGATGTAACCCCCGCTCCTGCCCTTCCCCAGTCACAGCTGTTGCCAGCTGTGGTCAATTAATTGAACTCAACCACACCCAGGCTGCTGAAGGGAATGCTAAACCTTGTCCTGCAGGATTTAGTGTAGAGCTGAGAGGGATGTTGGGTCTGGTTTGTTCTGGTCACATCTTTAAATTGAATTCAGAAGTGAGTTTTTTTGAATTTTTTAAAAATATATATCCTTGAATATGTTCTTAAATGTTTGAATGTGTTGGGGTTTTTTTGCTTCTGTAGTGCTGTAAAACTAATTTAGATCAGTTTCTGTATGTGTTTAAAAGTGTGCTGTGCCTTAACCTGTTTTTTTTCCTATGCTCCTTTTTGGGAGTCTCAGTGTGTAAGTAAGCTTTTCTTTGATATTAGTGGCCATAGGTAATTTGGATGATCCAATTTGCAGAGTTTTATATGTGCTAAATTTAGTTCTCTGATTCAAAAGGAAGCCTACTAAAATACTGCCTTCTCAGAGATTGGAATTGTTAATGGATTTGGTTGGTTTGGTGTTTTTTTTTTTCTGAGAAGAGTTTTGTTTGCTTGGATAACCTAAGAACTTTCCAAAGGATCTGCAAACAATTAAACCTACATTTGCAGAACCATTTTTAGGTGTTGCAATGGACTTCCCAAACAAGATAGTTCTTACCTAATTGAAATTTTTTTTAAAAACTAAGCATTCATGTATATAGCTTGTTAATGTTAGCCACTATCTACAAAGAAAATTACACCTAAAAATGGATTATATTAGAAATGTATGCTAATTACCTCAGCCTTACCCATGGCAGAAACAGTTTCCTGAAAACTGAAACCTTGTTATCTATTATTATGGATATATTTAACCTCATCAAAAGATTTGAACAATATTACAGCTTTTGGGATGCTATTTTGTTTGACTATTATCTTGGTTCTTTATTTACAAAGCTGCTGGTCTTGTTCTAACATTTTGAAACCGTTCTAGATCTTTTCTTTTTTGCTTTTCTTAGTCCTTTAGTAGTTTGAATATTTTGCCTGGTCAAGTGGTCCTATCTACCAAATTTGGTGAATATGGCATATTATGTTCCTTGGTTTGGTACAGTCAAATTAGAACAGAAACGACTCATTTCCTGGCTATCACGTGAAGGAAGGAGTGTAGTTTGTTCCCAAATGTCTCTGCAGCTCACTCTCTCACTGCTCTATGGCTAAATGTTGAGATACCTCCTACCTTGGTAGTAAAGCCATTGTTTTCAATGTTTTGGAGACATGAAGTGATCCCATTAAAAAACTTTCATAGAATCTCCTGGATTGTTGTGAGTTGTGAAGGGTTAGTGTGGATTAAATAGTCCATGATAATGTACATTGTCATGGAGGCACTGCTAGTGAAATGCTTTTCTTCTTACTATCTCTTGTTTCTTGATAGACTTCTGTCTAGTCACAGCAGGACTGGATGAATCCTATTTTTAGTCATGACTACCAGAAATAATTTCCTACTTTCATACACTAGCTCACTATCTCTTTGGTTCTCATCTCAGACAAAATCTGGCTCCTATTAAAGGTCCAGGAGAGTACTATCATTCATTTAAATGAACTCAAATTTAAATGAACTCCGTTCTTTTCCTTCCCCCCCCCCCCCGCCCCGAAGTGCTTGTTTAATGTTTTCATACCTGTGTGAGATTTCCTTTTCTGTATCCTCTCCTGAAGGATGTTCAAAGATATTCATTCTATTCATTTTGACAAGTAAAGCATATGAATAGTCTTATCAGTTCAATAATATAAGTGCTGCTCTTTGAAATCAGCTTGGTGAGTGCTATTTCCTGTTTCTGGTTTAAGTTTGTTATCTGGCCAAGCTCCTTTAGAACAACAGTCTGGGAAAGTAGGAATATCAAAGCTGCTTCCAAATACCACTGAGCAATACATGTTACTGACAAGAGTGTCTGATCTCCTGATTTTGGGAGCAGTGGCCAAATCCTATGTGCTGACAAAGCCAGAGCTTATACTGGTGGAAGGTTCTGTGTTCTGGGAAAAGGTGTGTGTTTTCTCTAGGGAAAATAGTGACCAGTCCTACCTATACTTCAGAAGTCATAGCTCCATTTCACTTTGATATTTCACAGCAAAAATAATTTTTTCCTGCATGCAAAAAACTAGATGTCAGTGAGGGAAATTGCACAGGTATAACTTGATGAACTGGACTGTTTTCTTGAAAGTACAGTAATAGACTTCCGCTCCCTGCTCAACAGCTGCAGCTAATGCCCAGGTTAGCTACCAACTTCGGTGTCCTAGTCAAATGTTTGTTCAGTCCTTATCTAAAGACATGGGGTTTAGGTTTGTTTGTTGTTTCTTTTTTTTACCTGAAAAGCCACCACAGCTGCTACTAACTGATAATAATTGAAGTATTTGTTGATACCACCATAGGGTTAAAAAATCAGCAATAAATGGGCACAAAGACTGAAATTAGAATTATTCAGAACTGTGTTGAAATGTTACTGAGGAAAGAGATGACAAGGCTACGATATTTCAGAAAAATTGGGGTTTTTTTTAATGTGTTTCTTAAATCTTTAAATAGAAGACACAATTTTTTAAGCTCTTTATTCCAATACAGGAAAGCTGTATTTACCAAAAAAGGAGGTTTTAAACACCTTATAATTCTCATTGTGTAAGTATTCTGATTAACTCATTTATTTTAATAATAATAAGTTCCCAGATGAAACAGCTCACATGATAAATACTTGTTATGTTGTTAGGGACTGATTAATTATATGAGATCTCATTCAAAATCTGAACTGCATAAAAAAACTTTTTTTAGTTAACTTTTTGAGGTTTTTCTAGTGGAATTGAAAAATGTGATAAAATGAAGTTTGAGGTAATCATACTGTTTAATTCATGTTTCATTGAATTCAAATAAATTTAGTTCACTATTTTGCTAACTATTATGTTCCATTGTAAAAATACATTTAAGAGAAATACATTCCAATCTGGAATAATACTTATATGTTCATGTTGTCATGGTAATTGAAACTGGAGTTGTCAGAATGTGGAAATCACTTGTGTTAGGCTGGAACATAGAAGTCCAGTAAAAGAACATTATGTGACAATTCTGTTGGTTTAAGGTTGACATAGTCAGAGGTTATACAGAGAGATATGTTTGTTTCAATTGTTTAATTAGTATCTAAGAAGCTTTCCAAGTATTAAGATTACTGAGCATTGTATCTTCATGTGTTGGAATATCTATTTGAGGCTATTTACACAGATTTTTGTAATATATTGGGTTTTTTGGACCTGATGCTGTAGTCCTATATGTGAGCAGATTCACTCTCACCTCAAGTTCAGAGGCACTTGCAATGAGGTTTCGTGTTTAGTTGATGCACCTGAAGGTTCAGAAGGGAAAGAGGAAGGCTTAAGAAGAGAGGTAGACAGTTGTTACTAGCCCTTTAAGGATGGGCCATCCTGTAACAAGGGTAAAATTGATTCCATTTGGCTTAGAGAGTTTTCTGACTTAATGTAACTTTTCCTCAAACTTCATAAAATCTTGATGATATGTAAAAGTTTTAACAGGATTTGATGAAATTATTTTTTCAGCTACTTTTGTGTTTCACAATTATTTTTAAGATAAAAGAATAAGTGGGGGGAAAAAAGTCTTGAAGAATCCAGAATAAATTGTCTTAAATACAGAATCTGTTCTAACTAAACCATTCCTGACTGACAATTTTCTAACTGGTTTCCGAAGCTATCTGGGGATTGTCTGTTTTCCTTGCACATCTGTCTTTATGTCTGCAAAGTTTTGGTTTTTTTAATATCTAACTCAAATCTCCATTGCTGGAATATAAGTGCATATTTCTGTTGTGTTGCAGTAATGGGGTTTTTTAAGTCTTTTCTAGAATAAGGTCCAATATTTCAGTCTTTTCTTGTAGATTGTTTTCTAGACTGCTGCTCTTTCAAATAAACTACATCTTATTTTTAACCTGCAGGCAGTGTTCATGACTAAAAAGTAATCCATTTAAGGCATTATCAAAACTAAGTAAAGCAAAAAGATCATTTCAGGTGGCATTCAGGGCATGTTTTATTCTGTCTATAAGGTTTCCAGTATGATACCTGCTTTTATTTGCAGCAATAGCTTTGTAGATTCAGGTTTAGCTTCTGATCCAGGTTTCTCAACCTACCTTTCTGCAGCTGATTATTTCTGAGAGTAAGAAATAATGTACCTATCCTTGAATCGCACTTAATCTTTTTCAAACCATTTCTACCAAGATCTTTTTGGACTCTAATTGTGTCCCCCAGTGTGCCTGCAGACCTTCCTAGCTTAGACCTCCCTTCAAACATTATGGGAACAGTATCTCTTCTGTCATCAGGATTAATGATGAAAATAAAGTAAGTACTGTCTTCCTTTTAGATAGTGAATCACTGATAGCTCTAGTATCACTTTTTTCTATAGCTATTTACTCTGTAGTAATACTATTTAGATGATG
Organism: Balearica regulorum gibbericeps; assembly: GCF_011004875.1. Lineage (NCBI taxonomy): Eukaryota > Metazoa > Chordata > Aves > Gruiformes > Gruidae > Balearica > Balearica regulorum. Next base: position 20,192,711 of record NC_046192.1, on the reverse strand, counting down.
TTTTCTGGTTAGACCAGGAAGTGGTCCTGTATGATGATGCCAGAAGTCTTCCTACAATCATGAAATGTGACATCAGTTATTTCTCATACTACAAGGCTTGTTATCTTGTTATGTCTTGTTCTTGATGAATTCATGCTCAGTTACTAATTTCCTGTTTTTCTTTTAAGTGACTTACAAACTGTGACAGTAAATAAAGTTAAAGTAACCAGCCTATAATTTCTTCCTCCTCCTTTTAAGGCAGGCATTATTTTTCCTCTTTTAAACGCTTTTGTGCCCATCTCCATCTGTCATATGCTTTCAGAAATAATTCTAATGATAACAGCTTTCAACAGTAACAGCTCTGATATTCATCCACTTCTCTAACACTTTGGGCAAACTTAATATAGCACAGCCAATTTTGAAGTATTTGAGCTACATATTTTTCCTAATCTTTTTTTTTTTTGGGGGGGGGGTGGTGGTGTAGCTTTTAATTGCGGGAGCCAGTTGATTACTACTTAGCTTGAGCTACTTAGTGACAACTGTCGGTAAAGCCGTAAACACTTCAGACTTCTTGGCACAATATGTCAATAGTTTGCTTTCACCTTCAAGCTGATGATCAACCAGTAGTTTTCCTTGATCATCCTCTTACTCTCAAGAGTATTGGTAGAATTTCTTTTCATCCTTTGTCTCTTACTAATTGTACCTCAATTTGTTTGTTCACTTTTCTGGCGCTGCGTACTAACTATTCTTTTATACCTATATTTGACAGTTTCCACTTTCAGATGTTTACATCTGATGCTTGAAGTCAATGAATAAATTAACTTCTAGCCAATATGACTAAAACTTACTTAAAATATTCATATCCTTATTTATAGCCTTTTATATTGGGGCAATCAGCATTGCCTTTTTTCTTTGTTTTCCTTTTTGTTAAAAAAAAAACCCAAAACTGCCTTTTTTCTTGATTTTTCTTTTTTTTCCCTCTGTCTCGGGCAAACTTGTCTGTCAGTTTTCTGGGTTTATTAAAATGTTACTTAATGTGCATTGTTTTTTATTTACTGTTGTTTTATATGATTACCTGTAAATTCAAGTGCTAGGCTAGTGAACTGTTCAGGTTGCAATTTGGGTAACTTCATCAGTTCAATCTGTGGTTCTTCATGCTTAAACTGGTGGGGTTTTAACTCAAAAATACTTATGTATAGTGATGCGTCAGTGAAAAAATGTAATGAAGTTATTAATTTAGTTAATATTTTCTCATGTACTATTTGCATATGTGACTTCATTTATAGCTACCTAAATAAAAGCACCTCTCAATTCCTGAAACTGAGTCAAACATAAAAGTACCTTGTCCTAAAGTGTCTAGTACCCCTGCCCCCAAGTGGGGCAAAGCAGACAAATCGGGTTCTGGATACTATTTTCAATACCTTACAGGTTGTTACTGATACAACATATTCCCCAAGTAGTATAAACGTATTTTTTTCACCTAAATCTGTGATTCATCTTTTTATATTTTGAAATTTTAATTTTTTTTTTAAGACACTTTCATTTGAAATTATTGAATACCCAGGTTGGGTAGGGGTTTTTTATATCTTTGAGATAAGGAACTAAAAACCTCCCTTTCAGAATAGAAAACTTTTCAGGAAGCATCTGCATCAGGTGTTCCATATTCTTTGAACCATATAGTCCTTATTTACAATGGTTTCAAAAATTTAGTCAGGAAAGAGCTGGAAATAAGACAAGGAAACTTTTAAAAGGAATAAAGAGCTAGGTCAGGGTGAGTGTGGAGGAGGGCGCCTTTTCCTAAGTGTGGTTTCACACCTAGAGTAAATCACACTTGCCCTCCTTGACTTGCACTGCCTTCCTTTAGGTGGCAGGTGAATTCAGTACGCTAACTTTAAAATCCTGAGTGCTCTGGGAATGAGCATTTTACATGCCATAGTACAGCAATCAAAATGAACCAAATCACTTAAATAGAAATTTTATTGTACAAACGGGAGTGAGTTACCGGCAGAGCACTCTCTGGTTGTCTTATGTCATGAATTCATCTGCTCTGCCTGAAATGATTTAGCAGACATTTATAGTTTTGTGGTTAGAAGTCACAAAACAAGCAACCTTATGTTTTCACTTTCTTTGATATATAGCATTGCTTCCTCAAATGCTGTTAATACTGCTTGGGTTTAGCAGTCACAGTGATTTAAAATGTTAATGATATGTGACGGAATCTTTACACTTATTAGCTTTCTTCCTGCCTAGGACAATTAAAGCTGATAACGAACCTTCTGCAACCCCAAAAGGAGGGAAACTATAAAATGCTATTTTGTTAAAAAAGAGAACCAATTCTATCTCAATATGTCTAAAAAGACTTTGAGAGAGAGAGATACAGGCATGTAGCATCATTTATCTAGTTACTCCAAACAAACTTCAGGAAACATGAGGAACAGCTTTACTGCATATGCTTATGCACCACTTCATTCATAAACTGGGCTACTAATTATTAGTGTTACTGTCTTCCTTCACTGTAAAAAGTGTCTTATAGATCTATGTTCCCCTATTGATACACACAAAAAAAAGTAGTAGCGTTTTTTTGTTAATTGGCAAAAATCCATGGTGAATTTCTAAGTGGAGATTGTGCAGGTAGGCATTTATGAATGTTACTCATGCAGGCCCTGGTTCAGGGAAATGTTACATATGTGTACAGTCCAGTTTTCTGTAAGATGGACCTCATCAGAAAACAAGGCATTTCATTCAGCCAGCATGGCTGATCACAAGACCTTGTGCTATGATGTCTGCTGTACTTCTTTAAAGTGAACTGTAAGAATTATTTGCAAAGATTATTCAGAAAATATATTCAAAAGAAATTTGAAAAAAACCACAACTCAACTTGATATGCACTTTCAAAACCAAAAATTATCCTTCATCAAGAACTAATGGGACAGAGAAAAGCTATTAGCTATTATGCTGTTCAAAGTGTCTGTGCCAAATAGGGAAGTTGATAGATGTTGGGAGTAACAGACCTTGTTTGTTGTGCAGGTCTCTTGGGCTGAGATAATGAATTAGAGGAATATGTGACAATGAGTTTATGATCTTGAAGCTGAGCACAAACCAAACACCTCTCATACAAAAGTCATCAAAAGCTAATGGAAACAACTTTTGTGGTTTTTTGACGAAGGGAGTTATTCTTGAGGTTTTGATTGGCTTGGCCCGCTATGTGGACACACTTTTTTTTTTTTATAATTACATTACCTAGGTGGACATTTCTTATTCAGAGTGCTCTCTGAATTACTTTCATTAGCTTTGGCAATGACTCTGTTACCCTGGAATCGGTATGCCCAGACAGATTGAGTGCCTTCAGGAGTACAGAATGTACAAGTTAAGCTTAGCAACAGCTTTGTTCATTTACCTGAGAAATTTAATTTAGATTAACATATCTTATCATTCAAAAGTGAAATAGCTATTCAGAAATTCTCGTGAAAACTGCTTTAGGGGATATCAATTCTGGTTATTACTGGGGCTCACCATTTGACAATTATAAAAAAAAATTAAGCCTTTATATCAACAATGTTTTGCAAGTCTAAAAATCATCTCAAATATTACTAATTCTGTCTCCTTGTGCCGGTTACTGGTGCTTTGACCCAGAAGCAGGCGTTCAGCAGGATCCAAACTTGTAATACAAAAATAACCATTTAGCATAAAGAGTAACTGGTTAGGTAAATATACTTTATCGTTATGGAGAAGTCCAGAGTGGGAAATACAGCATGCGCTTTTAGATAAATAGTACTGTTGTTTGAGCAGCAGGACTGGGTTTGGGGTTGGGTTCCTGTTCCTTCCTGTCTCTGAGAGCAATATAAGCAGCAGTAGTATGGCCAAATGTAATGATGCCCCTTCATAGGCAGGTGTGCGAGGATAGGAAGTGGAATGTAAAAACACGGACCTTTACCATTAAGGTTTACTTCAACATTATAACGTGGGGGTGTGAGCAGAGTCCTGCTTCAATAAGCAAAGCAACATAGGAGAAAAACCCCACAACCCTGTCATTAGCTTTTGATTAATTCTCTAGTGTGCATTACAAGATTACTAATTACATGTGTCCTGTGTGAGATATGCTCTGTGGGTCAAGTCTGTCTATGTCTTAGTGGCAGTTAGTGCTTGCTTAATTATTTCTTCTGAAGTGTATGGTTGCACTTATGTGTCTTTTTTGGTATGTTGCTTTGCTTCTGGCTTTTAGTACGGGGTACTCACATTTTGTTACAGCATCAATGTAGTTTATTTTCTGCTGGGGCTATATTTTTTTTTCCCCCCAAATAGCTCTTAATATTCAGTTTGCCTTTCTCACTGCTACTGAGCACAGAGCTGATACTTCCAGAGAGCTATCTACAATGATTACAAGAGCTTTTTCTCCTGTAACTACTCAGTAGAGTCCCTCATAGAGGATGTAAAGTTGGGATTAATTGCTAATCATTTATTAATCATCAGTGCATCTCTGGTATAATGGAAAGATACCATTACCACTAGGGCTTCTACTAATTTCAGATATGATGTCACATATTTGAGCTACTTGGAGGTATGTGCTCTGGCAATGATTCTCAGGTTTTTGTGTTAGAAGCCAAAGCTTAACACATAGTGCTGTTGTTTTGCCTGTCTTTATCTTGTCTGTACTTCCAGAAGTGGTGTTTACAATGAGTTATTTAATGTTTCTGTGTAATAATGAATGTACATTTGTTTTCAGGACTCAGTCTGTGATTCAACAATTCATTGGCTCCTCCACCAAAGTTGTGGTTCAGAAGTTCCTCCCCTGCACCAGTTTGTAGCCTCCCATGTGTTCTGCCTAGCTTTCTTTAGATCTTGCCCCTCTAAAAAGTGTTCATTTTTAGCCTGCATTATTTCAGTGTCTTTACATAAATAACGTTATGCAGGTGGGTGGATCTGTGATCTGTGGCAAAGCACCATGAATCAGTGGCTAGCTTCATTTTTTAAATTGCAGTATCACTGCACTGGTAGGGCTGAAAGGAGAAAATCCTGAATATCTCAGAAAACTCGGTACATTCTGACTTCTTGGTGACTGTAGCTGGGATTCAAAACCAAATTCTAGACTGCTGTCCTCTCCCCTGGTGTGATGAAAGTAAACTGCTGGGTACCATTTACACTTGAGCTGCTGTTAACTGTGTGTAAGGGAAGTTGTCAGTACTTTAGCTGTGTTTTGGGCTTCAAATGCGTATATTTGCATGCTTCTACAGGTTTGCCGTAGCTATGCAAATGTCAGGGGAGGGGATATGAACACTGTAACATTTGAAATTTAATCAGGGTTAAGATGTATCAAGAACCATAGTTCTCTGTATGAAAGCACTCTATCTGTACAGCAAACCAGAGGAAATCTTGATCTTGACAGGGATCGGTGAACGTTTTGGTGCTATATATTTGGCTTCAGAAGAACGAGGATTTTGCCCTCTGTATCTCCAGCTGATTGGCAAAGTCGAATGCTAATGTTGTAGAAGGATCTCCTAGGAAGCAGCAGCAGAAATGCAGATAATATACTTGGAAGGGTACCTAAATATGTTATGGGCATTTTACATGCTGTATAAAATTACGTGTCGTCGTAGTGAAAGAAAAAGGTGTCAAGACTTACAAGCTATAAGAGATGTTCTTGTTATGTAACTCAGTTGTCCAACTTTCATTTAATTACTAAGATTTTCTATAAAAACATACCAACCCAAAGGATCATAGTTACTCCTGTAATTTGATTATAAATGTAATGCCTGTGTGACACCTTTCTGCCTACAGTGTTATGTGTAATCCTTTCTGTGTGTGGCTACAGCTCTTAGAAGTTCTGTATTAAACTCAGTACTGTGGTTATTCGTGAATGAAATTACTGGAACAGTGTTGGAGGAAAAAGTACACGAAGGATTTAAGGCAGAATGTGGCAAAGCAAAGGCTGCAATTATCTGCAGCTGAAAACAAGTAGCTTTTAATATGTCCATTCACCTAAGAAGGGAGGGAGAATTATAGACCACATGCTCTTTCTTTCTCTTTTTCTATCATTTCTCTTCTTCTTTTTCCTTTATACAGTTTATCACCCATAATTTCAGGATGTGTTTTGTTTCTTTAAGCTGTTTTATCTATAGGCTTATGAGGTCAGTCATGTGTGAATTCTTTTGTTAGTCACCTCACCTTTTGCCTTGATGATAGAAAATTGATCAGGCCTAAAGTACAAGTTCAATAGACAACCCCCTTGGTCCTTTGTCTAGGAGAATAGCTACCATTGAAGGCCATGAGCAGGTTGCTATTAATATGACAGCCTGCTCTATCTCCCACTGTAATTTATAATGAAATACCTAATCTCCATTATTTTGATCCAAGCAGGCGATCCCATGAAAAAGTCTTTTCATCCAGTTCCCAATGGCAGTTACATGAGAAATGGCAAACCAATAATTTTTGTCAAGTTTTTTAAGCCAACAGAAATGCTTTTCCACTGCTACAGTTTCAAAAGGCACAGATAAAGCTCATTCACTGAGATGAATGAAAAAGCCATCTGGGGTTTTTCTTTTTGACTTCCTTTCCTTTTCTCCATCCTTGTAATCAAATTTGAGCAAAATCAAATGGGGCTTTCTATGAAAGTACCTTTTGTTGATCTGAACGAGCTGGTAATTTACAAAATACCCTTCCTTTGTGAGGAAGGCTAAAGAAAAAAAGAATCAGTAGCTTTTAAAGCTGGGCCTTGGTGGGACTCTAAATGCAGTGAAAGCAGTCTGTGTTGGGAGATTGAAATGCATTTCAAAGCCAGGCCTGAGTCAGGGTACAGGGAAGAAAAAACCTATGTGCATTTTATAAGAAGAAAAACCTGAATGGGAAGGGGAAAAGAGAGAGAGAGGAAAAAATCTGGATAATACATTAATCATTATTTTGGAAATTGTCTTCCTTACTGACACATACTGCGTAACTAATGATCGAGAACTTGGATTTTTGTTCTATTATAGGCATCTCAACATTTGTCTGTGCTGCTTTAAAGTTTGAGAGGCAAGGATCCTTGAACACTGCTGGACTATGTTTTAAATGTGTATATATATTTTTTTCAACTCTGCTTTTTTTGGTTCTTTTTTTTTTTAACTTTCTCTGTGAAGTATTATGGGGAAAAATACTTGCAGAAAAGCTGAGTTTATTCTTTTTTGCATGCTAATGTTTATTTTTATTGTATTTCTGCTTACCAGATTTCCTAGTGGTAATTATTTCCCATTGACTCAGACCAAAGGACAGTGTGGACACCTAACAAACAGTAAGTTTGTGCCTTGCTTTTGTTATTTGTATTTCATGATTAATGTGGAAAAGCTGAAAATGTTTGATTAATTGCAAATTCTGTATTGTAAGAATGTTATACAGCTGTGTGAATCTATTAATGTGAAATATTAATGTGGCTTAACTCTTATCTCTGTTACTTACCATAACTGTTTAGTCAGATAGAGATAAGTGCATTGTTGTGTGTTGAAGATAATACAGCTTGTGAAATAAACACTAATTTACATGTCATATTCAAAGATGTGAGCAAACCTAGCCCATATTTTCATCTTTTTATATTTACAGACTTGCTTAGAATGTAAAATGTTTCTCATTTCTCCACTTGTGTTTTGATTCAGGATATAAATGCATTTTAAAACCAGCTTCCTGGTTACACAGTATAAAACACTACCAGCAATTTTACAAAAACATAGGCACTGATAGTAGAAATTCTGGGTTGGTTTGGTTTTTTTGAGACCTTCTTGTTTTATTTTTAGCTTGGCTTATGCTGTATTCTGGTAGAAAGAGTAGAGAGGCATGAATGTTACTGGCTAAGATATTGTTGTTAATAAAGCACTAGTAAAACCACATTTGCTTTTCAGTTATACTTTGAATAGAGAAACCATGGATTTAATTTAAAAATGAACTTTCAGTTATAAGCTATTTTTTTAGATGAAATGGTATGAGACATAATTTGTTTTGTGGTTGCTTATGCATATGTGTGTTCAACGTTGTGATATCAAGTTAGAAAGCATGCTATAGGAAAACAGGCTAGGATAAGTCTTCTGCTTTTTAACATTACCAGCAATCCAAAGTCAACTGTATACAGTTCGAGCGTGGTTTTCATTAATGAGATCTCTAATTATGTAACAAATAGCTTCCAAAGTATTTTCTTTGATGTAACCTGATGTGTGATTGAATTGGAGAATATCAAGAAGTCAGTTTTGTATCTGAATTAATTTCCCACTCCTAGTTCTTACTATCCTATACACTTTTTCAATTTCCTACAGGATTTGTTTTCTCACATGGTTTTGAGCCATTTGCTGCCTCCTAATGACTGACTTATAAAACAGCAAACATGGAAAATTTCCAAAAAACTTTTTCTGGAACTATCACTGCTGCATATTTTGTGATTGTCTACCACAAGAAATTTGTGAAATTTATAGCTTTGCTCTTTGGTATTTTTAGCAGAAAATCAGACTTTCCACCCTGAGAAATACAGTATACAGTGCATTAATGGGAAACTTTTCTAGTGCTGAGTATGGAAACAAAGACACAAGTAGTTGACTTTGTTTGGATCATGTCATTTAGATAACATAAGAATCTGTGCTTTCACAGGCTTGCATACCAGTATGATATGATGCTTATTTTGGTTAAATGATTGTCTCCTTCCCCTCCTCACTTTTAAAAATTTAACCTTTGTTTACTTTTGTATCTTTCCTCCTTTATACCTTCTTAAACTTTAAGATATAGTTGTCATTAAAGACTTTGACAAACCTAATGGGTTTTAATTGATTATTTAACAAATGAGGCAATAGCAAAGCAAGATTGTGTCCCTCATGGTCTTATCCTGGTATCAAGGCTTGTTGTCTAACTATGTACTGTTCCTAGCACAGTGCAGCACCAGTTTGCTCAAAAACTTTGGGACCTGTCAAAACATAAGAAAATATTAAGAATCGTATAGGACATGTAGAGAACATAGATTTTTATCTTTGTGATCTTTTCTTTCTTATAAATTCTTCTACAGTTTTTAACAATGTGGTCTTGTAAGTAGAACAAATTACTTGAATTTGTGTGAGAGCGTTGAATGGAGTTCTGACTTTGCCCCATACTATTTATGTATTCTTATGGGTAGACTTTAAACTCTACCGTAGATTAAGTTGCACTCAGTAACAGTGCTCCATTTGTGGCAGAAAGTTTGTAAACCACTGTAAAGTTCTTGAACATGGGTGGGATCTTACAGGGGTACCTTGAACTATACCCGGTTTCAAGTTGCTGAGTCTTGTGCTAGAACCTTTCAAGCTCAAGCACATTTTGCATTAGAGTATGATGAAGTAATATAATAAATTATGAGCAGTATTTTTTTTAAATAAATGTCCTACATAATTTCAGTTGCCTTTTGGGAAGGCTTTGGTGCAGGAGAGGCTCATAGCAGCAAATGACTACTACTTTTTTTGAGAATGTGTAATTACGTACGTAATTTGTATGCATAAATTATAGTCTGATTTGAATCATTTGAGCAGTTTGCAGTAATGAAACAATAAAATGGGGAACTGAAGTTATACTAAATAAGTTAAAAAGTACTTCCTCTGGCAGAGAACATAATCCAGTGCAGCATAAACTGAACAAGGAAATGCCCACTATGACAGGTTAGCAACACAATGGCTGAGCTGTTGTATCTGAAGCGACTGTTGAATATAAGTAGATAATTCTAGTGCCCAAGATTAGGGTGTTTAATAAGATGGTTTGGGTGTTTAATCAGACTGAGTTGGATTGGGATGGGAAAAGATTTTTTCAATGGACTTTTCAGTGGCTTTTTTGTTTTAAAATCTCTTAAACAGCAAGAGGTGGGGACAAGGGATGATAATTCCTGGGTCTCATGTGCCCTCTAGGGTTCTGCATTGCCTGCAAGAAACACTTTTCCTTCCAGCTAAATTTTTCAGTCACTGAACACTAAAAGGATACTCAGCCTTAGCAAATATACATAGCAGCTTATGGTGTAACTGTGTTTCTATAAAGATCATAAGAAAATGCAAGCTCACAACTGGAAGGAGTTCCTTAAAGGAAAACAAAAGGAAAAAAAAGGCTAAAGAAAAATATGAGAATTGGAGTGCGTATAGAATGTTAAAGAAGAGATGAGAGTCATTTGAAGAGTGGCGAGTAGTGCTGATATAAGGAAAAAGCATTAACGCTTAGATGTCCCTGGGCCCAGACCTTTTCCTGAAGGTCCTAACCACCTTTTAGATTGACTGTCCCAGGGCTGATTGCTGTATTCAGTTGAAAGTGTTGTCTGTGTTCATGTTACACTAAAAATGGCAATTTTTAAAAGTTGACTTTTCTTACTGTATTGTTGCTATTCAGTGTGATCTTTTTAAAAGAAACATGAGCTTCTCCTCTGAAGCACTAATAAAGTGAAACTTTGCACTCAGGTGCTGATGAGCAAAGCAGGATATGTCTGCAGTAGTGATGGACAATGCTGTTTCAATTTTTTCTGGGGCCAAGTCTTAGTGACATCAGGTTGGGGGGATAGGGGTGTTGTGGCATTGTTGATATTAATTTGAAAAACAGAGTAATATGCACAAGTGTTCTCTTTTTTGTTCCATGAAGTCCATCCCCAGACATCTCAGAATGCTTCCAAAAGTCTTAAAATTTCAGACCTAGCTTTCAGTGAGCATGGTGGCTGTCAGTTAGGGCTGGGACAGTAGTATCAATGCATTAAAGTACTGATACAAATTATTATTGTGGTCACAGATCCGTTGTACTAGTGGCATTCCAGATATACTGAGTTTGGTATAGTGTGGCTTATAATGCAGCTAAATTTGCTGTTCAACATGAACTGTGTGATAGTGTGTTTTGTTTGAGGTTTTTGTGGTTTGGGGTGTTTTTTTGGTGTGGTGTTTGGTTTGTTGTGTGTGGGTTTTGTTTTTTTTTTAAACAGCTCATTCCTTGTGGGTTCATAGAACTACCTGCAAAATGTCTCAGAAAATTCTTTTTGTTATTTTGAGCACCTACTTGGACTTTCATTTAGTCAGATTTGACTGTGATAGCAAATGCTTTGCCTTATGTCAAAGGTAGGACAGAAAGAGGTGTTCTGTAGAGTATTTCTGGGTTATGTATAAAACTCTGTAAGACGACAAAATAGTCCAATAAATTACTACATGGATCCCATTGTAGTCCATGCAGTGACTAAGAATGTTGAATACTTGTGAGAAAAACTTTTCAGCCTAGTCTTTAAAAATATCTTTTTTTTTTTTTTTTCAAATTTCCTGTAGGATACATTGCTATCCAGTGGAGTCATGATGTCTGGATAATACTGCTTTAAAATACTTACTGCCAGTTTTATCCTTTTGTTCTGAGTGGAACAAAACCTCTGAAGGACAGAGTGTTGGAATTTTATTGTAGACCATAACTGCTCATAATGTGGCCATCACTTGCAATATCAGTATCTGGTTTAATATTTTGTCTTCCTTCTCCTACTCAATTAAAAAGATCCAATCCTATTGTAGTTTTGTGGGATAAGGAAGACTTTTTTTAAAACAAAATTGATCATCTGTTATTTATCTGTTGTTTTGTTTATTATTCAAAGATCATAAAATCTATGACACAACTGGGACTACAACTTGTAGTCTTTTTATTTTCCTGGTTGATGAATCAGACCTGGGAGACACTCACAAGTATATTTGTTGCCTCAGCTTCTTCAGAGTCTGTGTTTATAATAACATTCAGCAACATGAAATGAACTGATTCTATCGTCTCCTGACAATTTGTCCTCAGACTTGGAAAGCTGCAGTTAAGGGCAGAACTACAGGATAAAGGGGTCTAGTAACCACTCTCTGAAAAAACTTGATCTGAAATAGGGTTCAAAGGTAGAAGTACTGTTTGCTGCAAGGCTCCTTGCTTTCATACAGTTAGACTGCTTTTTACCTGAGACACCTCCACTGTGATCTCTTCTAACTGATCCATGAAGTAGAACTGTGTATTCATTGACATAATGTTAATACTGAGGGATGGACTTTTCAGCATCAAGTGCTTGTATCTATTAATGTGGTATTTCTGATTTTAACTGCAGGGCATCCCTTCTGCTTTTCTTAAAAAATTACTCTTTAAAATAGTTTTGTTGCAGTCAGTCTCTGTACAGATGGAATGTTTAGAGCAGCCGGCACCACTGCACTATATGCTTTGTTAGATAGTCATTTATTCCTCATTCTTCAGGTAAGTATTCCACTCACAGGGATACATAAGGTTCCAGGCAGAGCAGTCTCATTCCTTGTGCCATGATGTGCAGACAAGCTGCAATGGCACTTCTGCCTGTGCTATCTTCTGAGCAGTCCAGGGTCTGGTCTCTGAAGTATTATGAACAAACATCTTCAAATGCTGACAACTCTTCTTGTTTTGAAGGAAAGTGGTTTAAATCAATTATCCGGAGTTGAGCAGTTGTTAATATTGGGTGAGAGTGAGTTATGTGCTGAAAGTGCCATTGCTTCGTCATGTACACCTCTTGTGTCACGAGGAGAGCCTGTGGTAGATGGCAATATCTGTTTGGTGAAAACATGATGAATTTTATACGTTGTACATGACTCATAGCCATAGTTTCTCAGCAGTGTGTAAGAAGAGTCAGTCGCTTAGGCAGTAGGTAAAGTCTGTCAGAGTGGCAATAGCTTGCTGGAGCTCCAGTAGCCTCTCAGGCCAGCAAACTCCTTAAGTGTGCATAATAAGAAAGTGGAACTCCTCTGTTTAAAAGATCGTGCACTTGGTGCTAAAATGCTGCATTAATGCTTGGGATAGCTGTGGCTGAATTCCACTGACAAGTGCATTCAGTTAGTTTCAACTGCTTAAATATAAGTGCATTTTTTGGAGCCCAAGACAAAGAATATCTGTTTAAAGCAAAGGGCAAGCACGGACTCTGATGGTGTAAAGTCCTTTTTCTACATTTCTGTGACACATAAGCCTTTAAAGATGAAAAAGAACAACTAGTTTTGAGATCATAGGATGGTATGCATGTTCCGTTTACAGTGTTATGTACTTTGCAAACAGGAATCTAAGATGCAGTAATAAACTGTACATAAGTATTAGTGGGTGGAATGTAAGTGAAATAATTGAAGTTCTAGACTAGGGATTTATAGGGATGCTTCCTGTTCCTTTTATTTGGAATGTTATGATGCACCAAGGATATGTCTCTTGGATTTTTTTTTTAACCTTTATTCTTTTTCTTATATCCCTTTCCTACACTGTCTTCTCGTTCTTTACTACTGCATTCATCTGAGAATTTTCTAGGCAACTGATTGATGACTTAGACGTCTGTTTATAAATGCAGTAAAGACCCAGTTCTTGACTGAAGATTCTAGGTACTTCTGTGCCTTCTTATCTGTGAAAGCAGAGCAGTATTTTTGTTAGCCTCATATGTGTATAAAAATAATTTTACCAGGAAAGTAATGTCTTACTGGCAACCTTAACTTCAAAGGTCATATTTAGCATTGATGCTATGCTTATTCAACTTAGAAGATTAAGGAAATAGAATTTTATGGGCAATAGAAAAATAAAGATTTTTTTAATAGTGCTGATGCAAGCCACCTGTGTGTTGTGGAAATGTGCTAATTATAACATGACACTATTTTCCTAACCTAACCTTGCAGATCCATCAGCTTAATCCAGTACTGTCAGTAAGATGCCTGTGAATCTAGTGGGAGGTGGTAGAGCTGTGTGAAGAGCTCTTGAAATATTTGGTCACTTCTAGGGCTTATGTTTGCTGTGTGAAGCGACTAAAATAATCACTGCTTGTTTTGTGGTTAGTGAGATGCTTATTAGGAGTTCTTATCATTCTTTATTTAAAAATTAAAAAGTAATAGAAATTGACTAAGAATATTAGACTAAATTCCATCATGATTCCATGGCTGACAGATCTGATAGTGTATGATGGCATCTCTTGAGTTACAAACATGTATGTAGTTGACTTTTATTGATTTATGCACGCGGAAACCATAAATATCCTTGTGCAAAAAAACGCTCCCTTACACTTTAAGGGAGCAAACCCTTCCGAGAGCTCTGTCTGCTCTATCAGCTATTGTGTTTTAATGCCTCCTGTTTCCTGTGCTTGAACATCTATCTGAGGCTTCTCTCATCCAAGCTTTGCAGTACAGTTTTTCTGGTGTCTGTCAGGTCTAACAGGTAGGTGTGACTTTTCTTATGCATGCTGGTAATAGTGCAAATCAATTAGAAGCATCAAATGGGTAGGGAGCAAATATGGTCTAGAGGGAAATTTGGAAACTAAACAGGTATGCAGACTACTAACTACAATATATATGGAAAATGTTGTGGTATTTGAGAGCAGGGGAAAACTAAAACAATTGACAAACTGAATTTGTAATCTGGAAATGCATGCAGCAAGGGGCTGAGGTCTCATTTTAGTTTTGTATATATTTTGTAACATTTTAAAGCTGAAACTCTTCCAGAATTTAGTGTTCTTCTGAGTGTTTTTTCAGTCAAGTATGTTTGTCTCTGTTTCTGGAAAAAGCATAGCCTGCATATGCAAGAGAAACGTACGAGGGGATCAGTAGTGTGCAGAAGTGGATGAAGGAAATCGAGTAGGTCTAAACCTTGAATGGATTTGTAGCAGAGAGTGAAGTTAAAATGTATTTGATTTAAAACAGAATAAGCAACATCTTTTTTTGCTTGCATTCAGGAACTTGCCATGTAAATTCAGCCTATTAAAGGTAAATGAAAAAAGTTATGAAATGAAAAGTAGCTGTAATACACAGATTGAATGTTTTGGTGGGAGTGAAAGTGGGAGTTACTGGGTTGGAACAGACTCCTTACGATCTGTCACATCATACCATTAAAATAAAGAGCTAGACATAGTAATTTTAAAGGGATGTTTTGTAAAAGTTGGGAGATATTAATGCAGTAAAATGTATTGAATGGATTCTGAACTTAGTCTATTATGTGTATTATACACACAAAATAACTGTAGAAAATAAAGTATTTTCTTTGTGTACTGGAAAACTTGTGAAGGGAATTATTATATTAGAAATCTTTGATTCTATTAGCTCCTGCTGTATGTGTGTGTAATTTCATTAGGTGATTCCTGTAATGGATTGATTTTTTGATCAAATTTGTAATATAATCAAAAACCTTCTTAAAGGTCCTGAATTCTTTCATTTTTATGTGCTTATATTCTTAGCAGCTGTGGTCCTCATGTGAGAAGACCAAAGAATGGAGAAATTGCTTCAGTTTCTTTTGCTCTGCCACAGACATCTTAATGGCCATGGGCAACTTACTTTATCTATTCTCCACTGATATCTAATCTCACACTGATAGTGTTTTGATGATAAATAAATATTTTTAAAAATACTTAAACACTATGGATAAAAGGGTTGTATGAATTATCAAGACTTTTGATATAGCAAGGTATAAAACTTCATAGTTCTTTTCCACAACTAGATGTTTTATTCTAGGTATTTTGGTTGCTACTCAGTTCGCCACACTGTCTTATCTGATCACCTCGCTATTTATACCTATATTTGCAGTGCCCTACCTTACCATTTCATTGTGGAGTTCTTGGACATAGAAACCAATTTTTTTTTTTTTTTTTTTTTTTTTTTTAGGGTATCACAAAACCTCTGAGGAGAGTAGTGAATTTAACTGAGGTCTCCTAAATTCTGATTCAGTCTTCCTTGGTCTTCCAGGGCTGGCCCATCTCAGGCTCCCTGTGAGATATTGGAAGGTCTTTGCTGGCAGTAGATTGTACAGCCTTATACGGACATCCTGTGGAGTTCCCTGTCCCAACTCCATTCTTTTCAATGGCTAAAGTATCAGTGTTCTCCTTGCCAATGATGGCTGTACATCCCTTTTTCCCCTTTGCATGAGAGATGCTGTCATGCAAAAGGATTTTTATTTTTAAATTTTTTTAGTCTAATAGGAGCCTCCCCAAAAGAGTGAAATAGGAAAGAATGATACAAGTTGGGGGTGGTAAGTCCCATTTGTTTTATGTTGCAAAGGAGTAAGGAACTGGGAAGAAACATGAAGCCTGGATTTTCTGCAGTGCACAAGTGTCTGGTATATCATTAAGATGGTGCAGTAAGCATCTAAAAGTATGTCTGAATTTACAGCAGTATCCATCACTTGTTCTACTGTTCCTTTAATGTTTTATAAATTGTATCAAGGAACAAAAACATTTTTAAAAACCCTTTTTTAAGGAAAGAAGAAGATACAGTCTTTTTTAAATTAATGTGAAGGTTATGGTACATATTTAACAAAGCCTGGGAATTCCAAAGTGTAGACAGCCATTGTCTTGTCTTAACCCAGCGGTGTGAGTAAACGATACAGTGTCAGCCTTAACTTTGAATTTTCCTGGCTTTTGTCACTTCATGTCACAACCTTAGCGTTAGTAATATACTTTTTTTGTCCAGGAACAATAGCTAAAAATGTATTTTGACTAGTAAAATTAAGGAGATGACATGTAAGTCATAGAGGTTCACTGTGAAAGCGATGTGTGTCATTTTTTTAATACAAATGTAATTTTGAGTACTTAGTAACTACTATCTATAGCTACAGAAATATCACCACCTCCTGCCTTTTGGCAAGAAACTATATTTTAAGTTTTATATATAGACTGCACAATAAGAGAAAGGGAAAAACTTTAGCTGAGCATTATACTTTAGTACAGAGTACAAACTAGATATAGCAGCTATGTCATCACAGCAAGATTGCTTTGTGGTAAAAATGCAAAAAAATAAAACAGGAAAGAGGCATACATTACTGCTGGTACACAGTCATTAGAGATAAATGAAGATGGCTATAGAAGCAGCTGATTACAGGAGATCCTATCTTGAGTGATAACAATTGAACCGGAGCACTGTCATTTCAACCATTAGGACTTGTTTTGCTAACTTTCAAATTCTCATTAATCTCATTTTAACTGAGCTTGGAGCAAGCTGTGAGAAACTTGAGATTTCAGCCCTGTGAGAGGGATACATACTTTAACCTTAAGTAACCAAAGGAGTACTTTTTGGCGGCTACTTCCTTGAGTATGGCAGCTATTCAAGCCTGTTGGCAAGTCTCATACACTTCCCCCTAAGGAGATAGTAATTGAATCCATTTGCAAAGAAAGGAAGGAAAGAACAGAAGAAATTTAGTAGCTCAGGATAGCTGCTACCTTCTTCAGTTCTAAGCTGGTCTCTGTCCTTTCTGTCTTCTCTCTCTTGCCCTTTGTTCCATTCAGTATCAAGAGGAGGAAGAATACGTTTGAGGGCTGAAACTGCAGCTTCCATGCAGCTCTGGGAGGGACAAATATGACTGTGGGAAAGACTGTAGTTCTGAGGGCTTGGGAAAGGGAGAAATCGGGCTGTTTCTGGGCAGGAAGATGGGCAGATATTAATAGCAAACACAGAATACAGGATTTACAGTGGTTGCTTTGAACTCCAAAACCCAAATAGCTTGCAAGGGCAGGTCTGTTAGGAACTTGTGCAGAGCTCAGTTAAATCAGGGTAGTTGGACGATGTTAATTATGTGTTGTACTTAAGGTATAGCCGCTTTACAAAAGCAAGAATAACCCATTTGTCCTGGTTTCAGCTGGGATAGAGTTAACTTTCTTTCTAGTAGCTGGTATAGTGCTGTGTTTTGGATTTAGTATGGGAAGAATGTGGATAACAAACTGATGGGTTTTGTTGCTGATAAGCACTCAAGGACTTTTCAGCTTCTCCTACTGGCCTGCCAACGAGAAGGCGGAGGGCACCCAAGAAACTGGGAGGGGACACAGCCAGGACAGCTGACCCAAACTGGCTGAAGGGATGTTCGTACCATATGACATCATGTTCCATGTGTAACTGGGGGTAGGCCAGGAGGCAGTTCAACTCGAGAACTGAGTTTTGGCTTTGGTGAGCAATTGTGCTGTGTATCACTTGTTTTGTATATTCTTTTATCATTATTATCTTCCTTTTCTGTCCTGTTAAACTGTCTTTATCTCAACCCACAAGTTTTAGCTTTTTTTTTCTTCCCCCCCCAATTTTCTGCCCCATCCTACTGGGGGGCCGTGAGTGAATGGCTGCGTAGCTATTTTAGCTGCCAGGCTGCGTAGCTATTTTAGCTGCCAGCTGGATTAAACCACACCATTATAACCTGGATTTTTGTTTTAATTGAGTTTAACTTTGTGGGCTAGTTGAGCTACAGTGTAGAACAACTGAGTCAAGTCCTGGAAGTCATATCTGTCCTGTCCTGTTCCTATTAGTGTTCAGCAGAACTTGCAAGATAATGTGTTTGTAAGAACTGTTTTCCAGCTGGTTAATTTGTTAAGTCTAACTCTGGAGTCTGCTTATAGTCAGAGAGTAAACTGTCATGTAAGGTTCAGGACCTGATCTGCGTTTTCCCAAGTTAGGGCTTTCCCCTGGCCATGGAAATATGATCTCCTTTGCTGAATCATGATGTGTTTGCAAAATAGGGCAATTTAAATTTAAAAAGGTTGTACTGCCAGCTAGCATATTATTAGGGGATTATAGGCCCTTCATCTGGGATATTAGAGTGCAAACTTCGTCAAACAAATGATGGCGACTTTTACAAAAATCTGGACAGTGCTCTAATGGCTGAAATACTGTGTAAAAAGGAGCATTACCACCTCTAGCACCATCTTGTGTTTTCCCTTAAAATGAAAGTGAAGGAGGGTCTCTTGACCATCCTGTAAGTATGTTAGTCACTCGCTGAACCATTTGGAGATTTAACCATCCTGCCCAAATAACTTTCTGGTTATTAGGCCTACTGTAGACTAAGAAAAGATCTCCTGGCCTGATTTTGTTTGTAAGGAATAAGGAGTGATTTGCTAAGCTTGGGAAAAAATGCTGGCAATTCTTCTGCAGATTTTTAGTTGTCTGGCAGTTAAATTACATGCAATTCCTCTCTGGGATTTGATAGTTCTGTGAATCTGGACCATAGTACTTGGTTGTGGTGTGATTTTGTGTTTGGGGTTTGTTGTTGTTTGGTTTTGTTCACTAAGACTCAATTTCACAATACTTACATGCTTAACTCTCATTTTCATAAACATATAATTAACCTCGTAGGTCTGGTCCTACGAGCCTGATCCTGCAAGAATCACGATGTATCATGGTACTGATGCTGAAGTCAGTGGAGTCTTACTTCATCTGTGGAGTAGAATAAGGTCACATACAATATAGATAGTTTGTCCTGTATGTGAGATCAAGAATCACCATGGTTACTTATCCAGTATTTTGTGTTCTCTCTCTCTCTCTCTTTTTTTTTTTTTTTTTTGGTATTATACTGAAGACCGATTCTAAATCTATAGTGTAAAACAATTTTCTTTGTGAAATATTTGCAGGAACCTTTTGAATGTTTATTGCTTTGCAGCAGTGATGTATCCTTTAGTATCAGGAAGCAGTGGCTGATACATGTGCTGGAACTGCTGCTCATCACCCAGAGCATGCTTCTTGACCTGTACACCCCTGCTTGTAAATGAGAATTGTTTGATTTATTAATGTAAAATAGTTATTGTTTGCAGCACCATTTCCCTCTTATTAAGGGACTGCACATTTCCTACAATAGTGGCAGCCTACTATCTGGATGTTAAGTTTTGCATAACTGCAGGTAGGAGTTTCTATTTAGTACTCAAGGAGAGTCTTTCAGGATTTAAGTGATGAAGCTTCATTCTCTTTGGTGGTCCCATTTATAAGCTAGTGTTCCTGGTGTCTGTCACTTAGCAATTCAGTGCTTTTAGTGACGGCTGAATAGCAAAGTATTAGCAGTGTAATCCAACTCCACAAATATATAAATTCTAACAATAAATTATAAAGAATCAAACATAAGATTTTTCTTTTTTCAAGTAGAATAAATATTCTTGTTCATTGAGTATATTCTGTTTCCTGACCACGTGACAAGGGCAATGAGGAGTGGGCAAAATGCTGTGTGAGCTTGTTGTTATGTAGAGTAGATTGTTCAGCAGTTAAATTACTAGTAGATCAAGTTCTGTAGAAATATTTTAGCCTCTAATTTCAGTTTAGACACCAAAGCACTCATGTGAATCTATGGAAAGTTAGGTTCCAAATTAGGAGTTAGGAGTTGAACTGCCTTTGTGCGTATAGAAGATAGATCATTTTTGATAGTGTAGGTGATAAATGTTGCTTTTCTAGTGGTATCTTAGCTTAATTGGGTGATACATGGTTATTCTTCACACCTGTGGGACTGTAGGTGACCTTGCTTTTCTTGCCTATAGCCTTGAGGGACGGAGTGATACTGTGGCGTATTTTGGGAATTATGCTTCACTGCATACAAATTGATATACGACTGCTACTATTCTGTTTAGTCCACTTAGCTTTCTCACTTGCTGCAGTTAAACCATTGGTTTTATACCACTGTGTTTATAATGTGGGCTTATCAGTCAAAGGAAAAAAAGTAAGGAAGCCAAGAGATTGTAACCAGCTAGAAGGGAAGTTAATGGAAGGGAAGTTGTTCAGCTGAAAAATAGAAACAATGTTTTGGAGCAGATTTTGAGCAGTGCTTGTTAAGGAAAGAGGATAGTCATGTAAAATAGAAGGTAGGATTTTTAATATGGAAAGTAATGATAGAAAACAAACAATAGGAATATGGACAGGTAAAGAATAATTAGAGATCATCTTTAAATAGCATAAGAGTAAGTATTTTTTGCTGTGTTCATATAGTTCTGTGTTGTGCCTTTTGCTAGGATTTTACACATTAAGATTGCCACGTATTGCTTAGTATTGTTAATACGCAAAATCCTGGCAAAAGGTTGACATTGTAATGGCTCTAAAGGACCCATTTCAATGTAAATCCTAAGGGTCTATCAATGTGCAGGGGATTTATGTGGGTGAGTCCCATTAATGGTAATGGGACTTATGTGCGTAAATCTCTTCTGCATTGATGGGAAAATAGACTCCTTAGTATGCAAAGTCTCATTTGAAATCAAAGAGCGTTTGCATAAGATCCATACATAGCATGGAACTCTGTGTTAAAAACAGTATGAAAAGAAGATAATAGACCTTAACTACTTTAGTAGATAAATACTAGTGTAAAAAGAATATTCTTTATATTATGTATTTTACTTTAAAAAGTTGCAGCAATATTTAAACAATTATCTCCAACTATGAGAAGCCAAAATACTTGCATTTTGTATGAGAAGCCAAAATACTTATAATTTTTTACAGGAGTGTAGTTGAGCAAAATAATTATGTATAGCTGTGGAACTTTTGTACTGAGCTCATGTCCCAACTTTCTGCATGAAATATTTCATTTTGAATTACTTAAAGACTATAAGCAAGAAATCTTTGCAGTCCCAGTTCTGCTGCAATTCTCAAAGCCTATTGATCTAATAAATGCTCTCACGTAAGATGCTTTGTGTTTTGCTTTTATTTGAAATACCAAACAGTACTAAAAAAGTCATTGCATGGCACTGCTCCTCAGACTACTCCAACCTTTGATACGAAAAGATTTAACTTTGTTATAAAAAGTGTCTCCACTGCACGTGCATGTGCGGTCTGAATTACATCACAGCAGTGAAAGTTAAGCTGTCATATTATGGCAGGAGTCTGAAAATACAGAAAATATGAGCGCAGTGTTTTCCAGCAGGTGTCACTGTTGGCAAATGTAAAATTCAAACACTACTGTTATCACAGCTTACGTAGAGTTAAAAATATTTTGGAGGAGGCAATGTACTTTTTTTTTTTTTTAAATCTCCTCCTTATAATATACAGGTGTTTATTTTCTTTAACTGTTTAGTACATATTGTTTACCTTAGGGAGGCTCAAATGGACATGAATACATTACAACAAAATTATAATATTGCTTGGAGAATGTCTGAAATATTAATGGCCTACGTTTTTCTTTGCTGTCTGGCATCTAGATCTACAGTGTTTAAAAACTAAGTATGAGCATAAACAATTTAATTATTTTGCTATTTCTATGTTTTTTAAGTGGGTGAAGGACAAGAGTAAGTTGACTTTGCTGATGCAGACAAGAAGTGACCTGCAGAGTTGTTATTTTTTTTTTAATCAGAGAAGAAGGAACCTGGATGTAGGTAGCTATTTAGGATGAGAGTTTTGAGTGTGTGTGACCATGCAAGGTTTTTTGTCTGCTGCAAAGAGGAAAAGCTATATTATGTCTTGTGTAGTACCTCACCTCAGGAATTGGTATCAATGCTTTCAGTGGGACTTCTCTCAGAATGAGGTGCCCTCTAAGGAGAGAGATCAGAGTTGAATGTATTTTAATATTAAGGATATCTGCTTTTTGGGTTCAGGATGAATATAACAATTGCCACTATAGATAATAATTGTTGAAACCAGATGTTTTCCTTTATTTTTAAATGAACAATATTAATCCTGAAACCCTTATCTCATTATCCAGTGCATACTGGGTAATTAAGAGTTGCTGTAGGAATACAGCTTTAAATAAGCTTTAACAATCATTCCTGAGTTCAATAAACCTCTCCAAAATTCCCTTCTTTTTGATGGACAAAATAAGGGGTTTGTGGTTTATATCAGAAACATATTTTTACATATAACACTTTTGTGTAGTTAGAGTGGAGTGTGAATGTCATGGGTGAAAGCAATTTGTCCTGGTTTTGGACAAGTTAATATTTCTATGTGCGTTGACTTTTGTCTTTACTCCTCTGTGTAGTGTAGAATATGAATTTATCCACCCTGACTATAGAGTTCCTAAAGGATGCTTTATATAAAGGTGGACCAAGTTCTTACAGAGAATAATGACAGCTATTATGGCATAAAGCCAGATTTCTTTCTCTTTTTTTTAAATACTGAATAGCATCTCACTACTTTTTCTGAAAGTCCTACTGGGAAGTCTGAAATCCAATGACAGCAAAGACACTGGGTTATATCCCTGATATAATTACATCACACTCGGGACAGTCACATTGGGAATGAATTTATATTCCTATGTGTTTTTGAAGGAAAACTTTCCTGCTCCTGTTTTTGTGAACAGGTGATGTAAGTAAAGGATCTACAGCTGTTACATGGAAAGGGAAAACAGCATGCCTGATTGCAGTACCTGACTGCACAGGTAAATTGCATCAGTGACCCAGGTATCAGTTGAGTATTGTTCATCCAGCAGCAATTAGCACACTTCAGCTGGGAAGAATTTAGTTTAAAACCAAGCAGCCTTCACAAGTAAACTATTGAAGGAGGGGAACAACATGTGTCCTGAAGCTTTTCAGCTAAATTCATCAAGAGTGTTCTGAGAAGGAGGGATGGCAGAAGGAGCTGTGTTTTGTCTCCAAGCTGAGTTACGAGCCTCAGGAAGTGAGAGGACTGCTTGTGCCACCTTCTCTCAGCAGTGTGTCTATGGGGTGATGGCCCGCTGCACTCTGGAACAGCAGCATGACTGTACTGGAGGAAAGCTCTGCCACTGTCGGTGTGGCTTTCCTGGTAGCTACGCCTTCAATAGCATCATTTGGGTAATGTACCTGATGCTTTTTTTTTTTTATGCCTGTAAGATACAAATGAGCTCCTTAAGGTAACTTTAAGATTAAAAGAGGACAGAGGCTCTATTATAGAGTGGTTGCTGTAGAAATAAGGGTCCTATGACAGTTTTTATGTAGTCCAAATGCATATCTTGGTACCTGTGCACTCAGTAATGGTGCATAATAACATGATTAAATATTTTTATGAGTATATAAAGTCAGAAAGAAATCAGGATGTTTCAGAATCTGATATCCTTGTAACTTTAGGTTAATAGAAAATAAAAAAAAATAGATTTATTAAAATGGACAAACTGTGAAATAACTATCTGAAAGTCATGACCAATTGTATATTATAGTTGCTGTATCTATGGCTAAGTATATGCTGAATGAATGCAACTTTAGCACTCTGTTCTTGCTGTACTAAACTTACAAGCTCATTTGTATTCTACAAAGTGATTTTGACAATTAGATGATTTATGATATCACAATTGTTTGGGATGAGTGCACTTAAAGGAACCAAAAAGTCACAGCTAAAAAGGCACAGTTTCTTGCATCCTACAAATGAGCAGTGTTAACTTAATTTTAGTGAGTTTTATGACTCAGTAAATTTTTTACTTGCACATCTCATAATGAGACTGGTTTTCTTAGTCCTTACAGGATCTAGTCCTGGACAAATTTGGCTACATGTATTCTACTTCCTCATATAAACATTACCTCCTTTTTTTGTTTGGGAGTTTGGTTTTTTGCCTGCTTTCTAATGACTTTTTTCAGTTTTGTTTCCATTAGATGTTTAGGACACTCTTTAAATTCAGGAGCTTAACCCTCTCTTTCTTCCTTTCCTGAATATTTTATTCTTTGCATTATTAATGTCAGTTTTGCAATCAATATCTGTAGCTCAAGGGAAGGCAGGGAGTGCAGTGCTTTTCTGCTCTGCAGATTTGGCAGTGGGATGTGTTTTGAATAATGACTTCAGCAATGAAATCTTTAGAGACCTTTCCATTGTGTTTTTTGCAATTTATTTTGCCTTAAGAACACAAATGCTGTTGTGTTCAGAAAGGCCCTGTTTGTAGGTACAGACTACAGAAAGAGATATATGGTAGTAGTGAACTGCTGATGGTTTTAGTATATTCTGGAATTCTGCATAATTCTAATCAGAAAAAAATTCATCTTTTGAAAACAGCCCTGAAATGAAAACATTCTGGAAATGTGATAATGCGCCTGACAAATCTAGACTTTTTGATGTTTCAAAAGCAGACACAATGTGGAAAACTCTAAGATACATCTAATTAATCAGCATGGAGACTAGAAGGGTGATGATGATAAAGGGAAAAAGGGGATCTCTAAATGTGATGACTGTGACTTCTGTAGTCTGGGTTTTAACTCAAGTTCCCTGTAGTTAGCAATAGAATTGTGTCTTCAAGTGCCTACACGTGGCCTTCCAGGAAGCTGATGCAGGTAAACAGGAGTAAGTAATGAAACACACTGCATATGGTAGATTGAGAAATCTGTACATGAGATTAAAATATCATTTTATAAAATGTAGTTCTGGCTGAACATGTTGTAGGATGGATGAAATTCTGCTAATGCAGAACAGTACAGAATAATACTCTGATGCAATGGTAACAAATAAATGCATTTCTCTATTGAGTAGAAATGATAATCCTACAATTATCCTGCAATACAAAACAATCTGTAGGATAAACAAATACTAGTATAGTCCTTTATTTTAGTTAAGAGAAATTAATTAGGCTTTTCACTTCTACTACCTTTCAGGAAGTGATAAATGAATAGGCCTTTCATGCTTAGCTTCAAATTAAACTGCTTTTTGATTTTAATTTGGAAGAGTTCTCAGTATTTTCAGTCCTTTGTACATGCATATGTAAGTAGATCATGTATATGGGCTTTTATCAGGTACACTATAATACTGCCAGAAAAAGCATCATGTGTAACACTTAACAGTTCACTCTTATCAGTCCATAATTTTATAGCAAATTAGTCCCAATATACGAATGTAGAGTACAGCCCTAGTGAAGAATCAGGTCAATTGTACTTGCTTTCTTCCAGGTTCCTTTTCTAGTCCTACTCCTATGAAAAACTGATGTAAACGTTTTAAAGAATGGGTTGCTGACTAGATGCCGCATACATGGTTGCATGGAATATCAACTCTAAATCTTCTAAGCAGTTATTACAAAGGAAATCAGAATTGTTCTGATGAATAATTCCTGAATTACACGTGTTTTCCTGTTTATTCCATAAACAGTCTAATATTGCATTGAATTGTCCAGTCTTTGCGTGTACCTGTTTTAGCAGACCACATGACTCTGTCTTCAAAACTCTGATTGCAAAACCACTCTTCTCTTAATTTTTTGGTTCTCAGAAATGTATGTAGTTCTTTCATCTTTCTTACCCATAGCATCGGAATTCTGGGTTGTTTGATGGACTGTTTTCCCTTCTGTACATATTTGGTAGCTACTTTGAGAATCTCTTTCACATTCAGCTTTCTAATGAAGAATTTACTTTTCATTGTTTTTTGCGTGTGGATGTTTGGAAAGGTTAAATATCATAAACTTCTCACCTAATACAGCACTCTGTTATCACTTCATGTGGCAATTTTTGTTATACAATATTAGGGGGAAAATCCCAGTGTAGTGTTAAAAATGTTAACTGGAGGATAATATGTATTTCACAGGCAAAGGCTTTCAGCTGCATACTTGGTATTCAGTTTTCTTTACCATTTGTATCTTATTTTTACTTCAGAGTACTTATGCTTTAATAAAATATGATGAAAGCAGGCACTCTTGGCAATGTATTTTAAACCAATTCTGTATGTTTTGATACAAGAGGTCATGCTTCTGGGTTTTTTTTTTTAAGGTATATTTATGAAAGTACTTTTCAATGCTACCTTTTTCCTTTTCTCTTTAATGAACATGTGTGTGGTGGGTTGACCTTGGCTGGACGCCAGGTGCCTGCCAAGCCACTCTATCACTCCTGTCCTCAGCAGGACAGGGAGAGGAGAAAAATAAGGTGGAAAAAACCCTTATGGGTCAAGGTAAAGGCAGTTTAATAAAGCAAAAGTAAAGGTCGCATGTGGAAGAAAAAGAAAATGAAAATGTTCTCTACTGCTTATCAGTGGGCCACTTCCTGGGAAGCAGGGCTTCAGTATGCATATGCTCCAGAAGACAAATGTCATAATAAAAAATGCTGTCCCTTCCTCCTCCTTTCTTTAAGCTTTTATTGCTGAGCAGATGTCATATGGGATGGAATATCCCTTTGGTCAGTCGGGGTCAGCTCTCCTGGCTGTGTCCCCTCCCAAGATCTCGCCTGCCCCCAGCCCACTGGTGAGGGAGGAATGTTGGAGGGACAGCCTTGATGCTGTGCCAGCACTGCTCAGGAGTAGCCACAACACTGGTGTGTTATCAACACCTTGCTGGCTACCGATGCACAGCACTGTGAGGGCTGCTCTGGGGAAAACTAACTCCATCTCAGTCAGACCCAATACAACATGTGATAGTAATTCAGTATTTAACTCAAGGTATTTTGTGGGTTGAAAATGGAACTTAAGTCATTTAGATATTTTGAAGTGAGAAGTGATGACTGGCTTTTGTGATGCTTTACTGAAGAAAAAAAAAAAAAAAAAACCAACCCCAAATCATGTTACAGTCTGAGTATACTTCACCAGAGAAAACATCATTTGATGACACTTTAGGAATTCTATGCCCCTTCAAATGTCTGAGACATAAGATTCTTCTGATGAAGCAGGAATTTCTCTCTTAACTTTCTACCTCTATTCAAAATAATATTTGGCACTAGAAACAAAAAAGGGTGAACACTCCCCTGCCAATTAGATGATTCTTCTGTATTTACAGTTTGCTTTTGTAAAATAGCGCTGACCACAACTAGAAAAGATGATGGTGTAAGTAGTGTTGCTAAGGTCATGTTTGAGAAATGAACTTTACAAGATACAGGGGCTACCTAGTAGGCACTAATTATAAAATAATGCAGATATCTAAAACCCAGTGCAGTATCTCAAAGCATAAAAGCTTAAATCCAGCAACTTAATTGTTTTGAACAGCTTGTGAGTGAAATCAGACCTCTTCCTTTTGTCTGAAAGCATTGGAGTCAGCAGTGAGGAAATTATGACATCGTTTGACTATGCGGGTATGAAAAAAGCTGTAGTTCTAGCTGCCTTGTGCTTTCTTGTAATGGTTACTTTTTTTATGACTGCTCAAATAAAGACTTTGAACGTTGTTGTTCCCTGGATTTGTTGTTCAATGTACATGTCCTCCAATACAGAAATAGACTTTTCTACCATTACTTTTGTGTCTTCAGCCTTAGTTGAAATGAGGCCACAACTTGGAATGGTGAGGAGAGGCAACATTAGGAATGCTGGTGTTCTAACCTCAGAATCAATTATGCAAACAGTCTATAGAGATGGCTCAATGTGTTTATTTAAAAAAAAAAAAAAAGTGTAAATGCAGTTTTTAATTGAATTACATATATTTTCAGTTTCTAGACTTTTGAAAAGTTATATAATTTTTTCTTCTTAAAATAGTGCAAACTGTTAACAAATTTAGTAGCTAGTGCTCAAAGACTGTTAAAAACCACTTGAAATAACATGACAATCTAATCTTTACAGTAATACTAGGTTGTTAATTAGCTGAGCTACCCAAATACTGAGATTATAGTTAAAATGGCTCTGAGTAGGAGGTGATAATGATGCGCTGCCTGTTTTACAACACATTATGTGCAATGCACATTAATTCCGGTTTTTAAAAGAAAATTTTCCATTGTATTAAAAAGCTCTCATTTTAGAGTAAAATCTTTCTCAGTAAAGCTAACCTTATTAAATATCTCTATAATAGATATTACTATATCTGGAAATGAGAAGAATCACATATGTGTGCTTAAAAAGATGAGATGTGCTATTATTAAAAAATAAAAAAAATAAAATCAATGGTCAGAAGCATCACCTCAACTTTAACCAAGTGCCCAATTCTGTAAATTCTGGTTTGATGAAAATAGTTAATTTATTTCATTTCCTTATCTCATGTTTACAATGTAGTCCTTAGCTGCACGTGGATGTTGGTTTGTGTAGGTACTGGAAATAACTGGAAAGTGGTCATTTCTCATATGACTGTCCAGCAGTGAACCCTGTGGTGCATCCCTTAACTAGTTAAAGCCTTCCTGGGCATGCTTACGTGAACTGCAACTGTAGATCTACTATTACATAAAGAAAAAACTGTGCTTGACATGTAAGAAATGACCATTCCATTTCTACTATTTTTGTAAAAACAAAGTTCATGCACAAACATGTTTTTACTCGAGAGCTGTGTGGGTTTTTGTTGTGTTTGCGCTTTTTCTTTCCTTGAGAAACCCAGGATGTGCATTTTTAATCAGCTTGTAGGAAAGGGACAGAAATCCCTAGAGACTTTCTCTAAAACTTGACATTCTCTTTCCAACCATCCATCATTCTTTCTATGTTTTCTTTCAGAGCGTAGTTATTTAATGGGATCCAGTAGACTTTATCTTATAAGTCCTAAGACTTGTTGAGAAATAGAAGAGAGAATTCTGAATCTGTTTTTTCTCATGTAGCCTCAACAGTAGTGTCCATTGTACTAAGTAGAAGGACTTCTTCTGGGGCTTGGTTTGGGGTGAGGTTTTTTGGTATCTTAGGAGTTTGAGGAGCTCTTGTACTTGTGGAAACCTAAGTCTTAAGTTTTATGACAGAGAAATAAATGGATTCTTACCTGTGTTAAAAGATTTCAAATTTGTTTTATTAGATGAGCGGTAAGGATAATATCTTAATTTGAGGAAAGATCAAATAATTCTGTGTGAATAACTGAAAGTAAAGCTTTATTGCTGTCACAGTGAATATTCCGATTTTAGGATAATGGAAGGAGTTGCTAAGTAATAGAAGGAGGACTAAGTAATACTAAAACAATAAAAGATGTTACACTTTGTCTTTTCCAGGTATTTTCTGGCACTTGGGAATTGCCAGATGATACAACTTTGCCGATTTCCAGACAATAGAGCAAGTAGTTTTTTAGGTGTTTGTTACACTTAGAATTTTTCTCTCTTAAAAAAGCAAGTTTGCTATCTGAAAAATAAACAGCATGTTGGTTAATTACTGCTTCATTTTCTGGGTTAAATTGCCAAGAGGAAGGACCTTGACAAGAGGGAGTCCACTCTAGCTGCCATTTGGGTGCCTCAGTCATTTCTGAATTTTCTTTCTTGATTGAGGTAATCCAAATGGATTTAAATTTTGAAAAAAATGTCAGTATGCCTCTGATATTCTGCAGGAAAAGACTTTAAGCTAGGAAATATTTTCTATTGCTATAGCTTCAGATGTTCCTGCTTACTGACCCTTTCAGAGGTCACTGGAAGTATGGCAGGCAAAGAGTTTGCAGAACGAGGTCCTTGATTAGTTAAATACATAACTGTCTATGCTCAAGAGCAATGTCTCAGGCTTTTATTGTCAAACTGATGTTTCTATTGGGCATGCTACAGTTACTTTAAGCTTAAACAGTATTTCTTTAACTAAAAGTCCCTTTCAGCTGGCAAACTTTTCTGTAAGACAGACATAATAGTTCATTTTGCGCCTTTAAGTATCTGTACTGTATATAATTGAATTTAAAAAGTATGTTATGCAATAAGGTGCATACCAATGTCCAGGTAGTACTATAGAGCTATGAGAAATTAGTGACATCAGTGATACCACGATTTCATATTTCCTTTTGTTTATATAATCTGCACATTCTCTACAAGCATAGCTCTAAAACAACAATAATTTTTGTAATTATAGACATGTCTGAAATTCATTATGTGGTAAACATATATTCCCAAGGATGACTAATGTGCTTAGAGGACTGTGCATAATGAGTGCTTTGCATTTTACAGATTTGATCCAGAGAGAGGGTAAGATCCTTGTACAATTTTCTGAGCACCTTAATGTATCAGCTAGAGAAACTAGCAGTTACAATCCTGTCTTTTAACATTGTGTGTTCTACGGGATAGTAGTGTGTATGTGCTTAAATAATGTCATTCTTCAGGATATTATCAGAAGACTGGGTGGACTTTAAATTACAAGCAGCAAAATATATACATGGTGACCTTATTTTTGCTAATATGATGGACCACCTTTCTTTCAAGAAGCACTTGGGAATTATGTGTATTTCTTCAGGAATATTATACAGTCCCTCATGTATACTGGGGGGGGGGGGGGAATCTGTGGGAAGAGAGGAAAAAGATCTTGTATAAATTAGGGGCACATAAACTGATGTACTAATCACACTTTGAAAGGATACAAGCAGATAACTTGAGCAGACCCTTCTGGTGTTTGGACCTCAGGTTTTATGGATCTTTTGCTTTTTTCCATTCAAAATTCCTAAGAGTGAGTTTGATTTGTTTTAAGAAAGTGTTTGCAGACATTATTGAGAGAGATATTAAGCTTAGTGTTAATTAAATAAATTGATGTGAATATATG
Source organism: Balearica regulorum gibbericeps (assembly GCF_011004875.1). Taxonomy (NCBI): domain Eukaryota; kingdom Metazoa; phylum Chordata; class Aves; order Gruiformes; family Gruidae; genus Balearica; species Balearica regulorum. The sequence continues at coordinate 20,161,839 of NC_046192.1, read as the reverse complement.
ATTGAGTCCTGAGAGGGTAAGATTTTTCCCAGCTGTGAGACAGATCACATTAAAAGACAGATAATTTGTAAGTTAATTGCATGAGTTAAAGGAATTTGCAGTGAAAATATGAATGTGTTTAGAAATAAACATCAGCAAAATGTTTTATGGTCTTGGGTGGCTTTAATACCCTGGTAGTGTGATGAAGAAACTAAATTGTAAGTCTATGGTAGAGAGAGGGTAGGATTTTCCTCTTCTGTGGAAAATGGTGATTTTTCTTTGCAAGAGTGAAGCAAGCCTGACTATTTACTCTTGTTTAGTAAAATCCTAGAAAATGACTGCTTTTTCTTTAGCATGCTTTGGAGAAAAAGAACAAGGAAGGATGTACAAGTAATAACTTCTGAGATGTAAGGGTGATTCATTGCTTGTTTTCAAGTGATGCTCGCTGTAAAGTTTCTAAATACCTTTCTTCACTTGCAGACTGGTTTTCCCATTTTCTGTTGCCATTTTGAGCACAATTTGATTCAAGACCAAGTCTGAAGTTGGAGCGTAAGGATTGGATCAGATGACTTCCAAAGGTTTCTTGAAACCTAAATTATTCTATGATTACAGTTTGAAGTCAGTGTTTGGATCCAGTATACTAGAAGACACCTCTGACACTGGGTTCTGAAAATAGTTTTAATATCCTGATATTTACAGAGGACTCCTTATGTGAGACATTGATCCTGAGGCCTCTTTTAAGGAATTTTCTGGATTTCTTAGCAGTCTTAATTATTTCTTTTTAACAGATAATAATATGAAACAATTAGGCTGCTGTATTTAGATCTAATTATTTTACAGAAGGTGTGGGATTTGCATGTTCAGAGGCATAATTTCAGAAAATTATCAACAAGAAAGGTTTTTCTTTGTTTCCCTCAAACAGCTGCAATGTATGTCTATAACACTCCCTGTGAATGGGAAATGGAAATATTTTTACCAGGTTTGGGCTTTGTACAAATTGATTTGAGAGGTATCACTGAATTGCCATCTTCTTTCCTGAATGTTAACATGGAATCATGATACTGCCCTGAAGATGGCTAGCATTGCAGGAATATCTATATGTGGGATTTAACTAAAGCTATACACAAGCATTTATCTGTTAAATTGCATCATCACGTTACTGAAAGTTTCACCTGACTGTCTTCATTCTGAAAATTGTGCTCTAAAATTTCCAAAATTGTTCTCTTTACCTTTTATAGAGAAACTTTTTGGTTTGGGCTGGGGTTTTTTGGTCTAACTCTCCTGTGGTGACTGACATACCCTTTAAAGTGGATTGAGCAGTAATGGCATTTGTTCAGATTTTAAGCTTCCTAGCATGCTGCTCATGTATAGTATGGAGGATGTCCCCATACCTGAGAAGAAAAAAAAAATCAAAAGTGTGGTGATTAGTATAAGAACTTAAATGCAAAAGTTGTTTTTACTGTGAGGTTTTTTGGTTGGTTATTTGATTTTTGTTGTGGTTTTTATTTTTGACTGTTGACTTTGTAGTAAAAATAGTTTACTTCCTAGAAAGGCAGACTTCTCCCAGGAATTTGCCATGAGGAAGGCTGTTTCCAGAACAACAGCCTCTGTTGTTCCTGAATAACAGCTGTACACTGCAGCCTTCTAAACTGCACCACATCTGCATAAGCTTCCCTGTCCCTAGCATTTGGGTTTTTTTGGGGGGGAGCTGGCACAGGTAGCAGTAGGTATAGAATATGAGGAAGTCTCTTGAGACTTTACTGTACGTTGATAGAATCTTCTAGTGTAACAGCAGAGGTGGCAATTCTATTATTTAGACAAGGCCTCAGTTGGAATAGCAGACACCTGGTTTTTATTTATTACTTTTATTTGCAAAAACTGAGTCTAGTATTATAGTACACCTTAGTTTTTCAGGTACTTCTACTACTTAGTTTTAAATTACTTGTTTAGTCTGTTTCTCCTATTGAGATATTTGCAAAGAAAACCTACAAAATACCAGTTTTCATGTTATAGGAAGGTGTTTTTCAAGTGTTAAGTTGATTGGAAATTTATAGAAGTATAATTTTGAAAATCTAGAGATAAAGAAAAAAATCCTTCCTTCCCATAACAGAGTATCTTCATTTGTTTTAAAAAAATACTAAAATGCTTTCTCTGGTAATTGTTATCTTGGTACATTAGCCAATGCCCTATTAAGTACAAGTCAGGTAAATACTAAAGAAAGTTGAAAGACTTGAACAAGTCATAAAGGTCTTGGAGTATAATACATGCTATGGCAAGCTTAATGTTTTATAAAAGCAGTAACAATCAACTGTATATTTACTGCTGTATATGGTTAAAAGGCCCATATTGATGCTGCGTATACTGAAGGCATGTGTGTCTATCAGATATTTTATGATGTATATTCTTGGATTTATAAAATTTGTAAAATTAATGTTACAACAATAAATCTATGTTTGGAGAAGAACCTAAGAAGAATCAAAGTACTACAATGAAAATATCCAGTATTTCAGTTAATTCAAAATAAATGGGGAAATTAAATTTAAATATTTTTAAAGAGTCCTTGAATGGTTTGTTGATTAGAAACTAATGTAACTCCTTGTCTAAGATAAAACACCAAACAGGCAGCAGCTGCTGGTAATTGGTGCAAGTAATTGTAGAGCCAATAAGTTGAAGAAGTGCTTATTAAAAGAAACTGCCTTCCTATCTGCTTGTAAGTTCAATTGAGTAATGCACTCTACATGTGGTCTGACGGTAGGTAAATTATACACCTGATTTAAAAACACTCCATCCATAAGAGCTCCTATTTTGCTCATCCATAAAATTTTTACTTTCTTTATTACTAACTACTTGCAGCAGCATATGGCATAATATCTATCAAATTAGGCTTTGAGGACATCTTAGACTGGCACCCTGCTGACTTGAAACATGTGCTTAATGCATATTGCAGTGTTTTTAACCCGTTAAGTGCCCCTAGGATAGGCTTTATACTCCCAAGGCAAGAATGCCCATGTGGCCTCTCAGATACAGACTGCACGCGCTGCTGGTCTGCTGGCATTCCTCTGAAAGTGATGATTCTGCCTTGAAATGGCTCTTGCACGGACATCATTTAAAGCTCATTCTAAAGAAACTTTGAGGCCACAACATCTTAGTTTTGAACTGATAAGAAAATAAATGGATTGGAGAAGAAGAGTTGTAATTCAAGCTTAAGAATTTTTTTTTTAATTTAAAAATACTTTTAAGATTGAAAATAAGCCACACTACTCCTTCAGCATATTAGTTTGCATGTAGATTGTTCTGAAAAAAATCCATTCATTTCATGAAATTGTCTTCTAGTTGAAGTTATTTGAGGTGGTGATGTGCACTCATCACAAAAGTGAGTGTCTGTTCACATAAATAAAAACTTCCTTTGGACTGCTCCTAAACCAACAAAAAACTATTTCCCCCAGCTCCAAATTTATGTCTTCAACTTAAAATTATTCACAGTCATGGTTTCCTTTAAAGAAACTGTAAGAAGTCCCAATTATCTACAGGTCTGAAAAGCTTTTCATGTACCTTTAACAAGTGGTGTACTGTGGGTAAAACTTGAGGAAAAACTACTGCAGACATCCACTAAACTGATAATTAAATATTGGGGGGGGTGGGGTGGGTATAAAAGCATCTGGTTCCACAGCCACAGAAAAGTAATCTGGGTGGCTTCACTGTGGACTATGTGAAAGCTTTCAAAGCATTCTTTGGAAACAATTTAAAATCTGAATGCTCCTTTCCCTTCTTGACAGTGAACTTTAATGGAAGATTTTTCATTGGAACTGATTAAGAAGTTAGAGGCTTTATTTTTAAACTGAAATCAACTTACACCTTAAGTTGCTTTAGCCCCAAGGCTAACTTGGCAATGGCTTTATCCTAGTCCTGTATATTTGTAGTGGTTTTCTTGGGTATATTTGGGCAAGACTTGTGCTGCAAAGTTCTGCTGCCAGGGTTGGATTACAGTCTAAGAAAATGGCAATCACACTGCTGATGGACATGCTGTACTGCATAAGCTGGAAAAGGCTCCTGTAGCCCAGGTAGCTGATGGTGTTCTAGGAAGCAACTGAATCAATGAGCTACTTTTGTCATGGGGGATGCATCTCCACTAGAGGACTTCACTGGGCCACTTGCCTGGCCTTGCTGCTCTGGCCAGGCAGCTGTTCCAGGGTAGCATAAGCTTGTTAAGTGTTTATATGCACAGATAACTAGTATGGCAAACAAGCTAGCTAAAGAAATCTGATGAAGTTAATAAAAATAAGAAATATTGATATCGATCAGTAATAAAATTAATGGCTAATTCTTATCTACAGTGATATGGGTTTAGTTGAAATGTAAACTGAAATAGGGATTTTGAAACCACAAGCACTTCTTGTAAGTAAAGAGAGGAAGATAAATTGAAGGATGTGGGGACACAGAGAGGTTATGGAAGAGTAAGCTTGAGTAGATCATTTCACAGGGGCTGGCCCTGTATACAGTCACTCTAGGGGATCATACCTCGCTTCCATTGGGAGGAAAGATCCCTCATGTTTATCATAACAGAAAGATGTGCACAAAAGGAGTTTTGATGCATGTGAGAGTGTGTTCAGTCCAAAAGGCTGTTTTGCCCAGTGTCTTGTTTCAAACAATGAGTTGTTCCCTAACAAAGCATAACAGGGCAAAACCATGTGAAACTTCATTGATGTTCCTGCTTTTTAATTTTTTTTTTTTCACTCAACTGAGTCACTTTTGGGTTTATCTCAACTTAGTAACCCTCAGTGATTACAGTTCAATTTCTTCAGTCCTCCTTTGAGCCCATAAATGTCTAACAGAGCCTTAATGTTCTTCATTATGGTTCCAGGAGTCTGTTACCCATAATATAAGGAGCTGCCTGCTTTTGCTTTGAACTTGGCTCCTATTGGCATCATTTGATGCCCTAAGTTGCAGACAAATTCTTAGATTACATCCTCTCATATTCTGGCAGTTTGTTTGTATGACCCATAGCCTGCACCCTCCAGTCTCTAGAAATGTGGTCTCCTCTGTTTGCTCACCTTTTGCCATTACTTGGTGCAGTTGGAATGGACCTGCTGCATGCTGTTGAAAGCTAGTGAGTATCAAGAGAGAGCTGCCTTGCTTCCTCTTAGTCTTTAACTTCAGGTGGGAGGAAATATGTTACCTGGCACTTATGCCTGAATCTGAGCTTTCTCAATTGCAGAGGAAAAAGTGAATGCTAAAGGATCAAAACAAGCACTATTATTATTATATTTAAAATAGAATCACTATACTCCTTATATCAACTCTTTGTTACTAAGATGATGACAAAAAAAAACCAGCTTTGCTTTTTAAAAAAATCTCATTATTTTGAGGTTTCACAACCTGTTGCTAGCAGGTTAGAAGAGAGATTTTGAACCAAGAGCAAAGACGAGATCATTCTTTCAAGAAGTCTAATAAATGTACCTGTAAAAGGTGTTTTTAAGTGTTTAAAATAAATGTTGAATGTAGACCAATCCCTGTGTATTCAAACTTGAGAACCAGGTGGGTGTTGGGTTTTTGGCTTTCTGTATGGGTTGGGGTTTTTTTTGTGGTGCTTTTTTTGCTAGATCATGTTTCCTCATTAGACTTAACTGAATGTATTCTCCAATTGCCTACCAAGTGTTCATCATAGCCTTCATCTACAAATTCCTGTCTGTGGGAACTGGGAGGTGGAAGGTCAGGTAGTGTACTGCAGGAAGTAGGAATGGTGATGGAAATAAAGCACCTCAAGGTAGGAGTTAGAAAGCAGAGAGAAAGAAAGCAAGAAGAAACTTTTTTCTGTTTCTATACTTTGCTGAAGTGAATTTGTGTCTAATACATCTTTGGAGACTAAAATTGAATTAGAGATTGAAAATGTTCCTTAGGGACAAATTATAGTAAGCCATTAAACCCATTTTTGATAAAATTTTAACATCTCCTTTTCTTCATGTTCATGCACAACCTGAATGTGAAGGAGGGATTTCTTTTGGCCATTTCATTATCAAAATCATCATCAATTTAAAAATCCCTTTTATTAAGTTCATTAAAACCCGAAGTGTCTTTGACTTGGTATCTTACTTCTGACAGAGACCAGCAGTGGAGACCCAAGACAGAATGTAAGAATGAGGCACTCGCACCATAATACTTCTCCAGACTACTTCCTCAGCTTCTAGCAGTTTGCAGTGCCATGTTCCAAGGCAGTAATGGGGTGTTTCTATAACCTTCAGCGGACTTTTATGCTGCTGTATCATATATTTTGTAAAATGTATCTTTAATTTTTTAACCTCCCTCATCTCTAGACTCCAGTCCAGATTTTTACAGTCTTTGTTGCTTTCTCTATCTTTATTGTTGCTATTATGTATTTTGGGGAGGGAAAGGGAAGAACTGCATTTGATATTGAAGATACATAAACACCACATCACTTCTTAATTTGTTCTTTCTTAAATATTCACAATGTTTAGATGACTCTGCAAGTGAGCATTGAGCTGGTGTTTTCATTAAAAAAATCTATTACCAAATGGCAATAGTCATCTTGAACCCTATATATGCATAGGTAAAATGAGACTGTTCATTCTTCGTAAGTATATCTTAACTTTTATCAACAATTAATTTCATCTGCCATTTTATTGCTTATTCACTTGGTACTGTAACATTCTTCCAAGACTCTCCAATTAGGGATTTTTTTCCCCACTAACTTTAGTAATCTAGATTGTTTGAATACTACAAATAGTGTGGGCCTTATCACAGATCTTCATGAGCTGCTACTGCTGACCTCATATCACGATGAAAATTGTCTGCCTACTCCTCACCCTGTATTTCCTTTGGGTTTTTTAATCTTATTTATTTATTATCCAGGTGAGAACCTTTCCTCTTATCTCATGGCAACTTAATTTCTTTAATAGCTTTTTTAAATGGACTTTGCCAACAGTCTTTTTGAATTTCAAGATTTTGTCACTTAGATCTTACTCATAATTGTTGAATTCTTTTTAAAACACCGATAAATTTCTAAAGTAATGCTTCTTTTTACAGAAAACATATTGATTCTTCCTTAATAAGTCTCATGTATTTATGTGCCCATCATTCTGTTCTTTAAACTGCTCCTTACGTCAGGGTTTCCCTTTAGGCGTGGTCATTTGGGTTTTGCTATGGAAAATGAGAGTAAAGTATATAGTAAAGTACTATTTTTCCATGAGGGAAATAGCACAAGATTAAAATCTTTCTGACTAATAAATGGTTGAGTCCTAAAGATGACCCAAGAAAATACCTCTCTCTCCCTCTGTCTCTTGCTTATTTCTTTCTCTAGGAGTTCTGCATGCTTGGAAGAAAACACAATCCTTACAATGTCATGAATGTGGAATTACATGGGAAAGAGATCCCATCAAATCCTCTACCATCCTTCATACATCACTATTTCTGTCCTCCAGTTGGGTTACTTCATGTGTTATGCTTGTATTTGCTTTTTAGTATGCCATACAAAAGATAGAGCTCCCACTAAACTGATTTAATGAGAGTTTGATTGTATCCTATAAAAGCAAAAAACAACCAGGTCAGATATGGTTCCATGCTATATTTGTCTTACTCCCCTACTAAGGTTATTTAAAAAGTAGAAAATTGTATTTTTTCCACTACGTTTACAATTTCCAGCTGTATTCTTTACGCCAAGCACTGTGTAACCCTAAGATGATGCCCTAACTCATAAATGGCATGGGGTCAGACTTTCATCAGGTAGCTGCAATCAATTTACTCCACTGCACTTTGCATATTCAACATGTGAGCTGCATGCATTTTGGCAACATGTGCAATTGTGCAGTGAAGGAAACTGCTGCCAGTAGAATCCCAAATTCATTTGTTAGAAAGGTTAAGCAATGTTAATTGAGTTAAGCAAGGAACTGCTGGAAGGGAAAGCCATTTTCTATTGTAATAGTCTGTTACCTGTAAAATTCCCAATTTTGTAATTCCAGGTTAAATTTTACTACCTTTACTTGTTAAAATGTTTTGAATATAATTCTGATGATGTGTTAAGAATATCACCAAGAAATACATATTTAAATATCAATATGTGCGTGCACAGCTTTCATTGATGGTGAAATTAGACTGCAATAGACTGCTGAATAATAAGCATTTATAAGATCAAGAACTAAAGCACTGTTCAGTAAGGGCTAGGATGGCAGAACTTAGTGCATTTTATAATATTGTTATAGGTTGGATGGGAAATGAAAATCATGTTGTTATTCTGAAAACAAAAACCTACTTTCTGGTAGCTTTCTAAATTTGCATTTTATTATCCTCCAGAAATAGTTTAATTAACTTTTGCTTCAACTACTTTAAATCCTTTAAAATATTATGTTAAAAAACATGCTTTAAAATTATTTCTCTTCCTTCAGTAAGGAGTTGCTTTAAGGGGAAAAAATAAAAAGCTGAACTACATATTGAATTTTCCAGGCTGTGTTTCTGCACAGCAATCTTCTGAAAAAGTGCAATTATTTTTTTTTCCACTCAAACATGCATTTGAGAGGAATGAGTAGATCAGATAAAGAGCTGAGATTCAATTCAACTCAACCTTGAGTCACTCTCTGACTCTGTCTCTTTAAAAAGAAAAAAAAAAAAAACCAAGGTGGCAAAATCAATACAAACCAATAATAACTTCACATTTGTGGAAGCAACATGAATGGCTCTCCAAAATATTGAGACACATCCAAGTACATTTTAGCAGAGCTGATATTTATCAGAAGTCATTTGCCCTCAAGCAGATGCTCTCTTTCATTGTGCTCCTGTCACAAATGACTAAGATTTATGACAGACAATTACAGCATCTGCAGTTAGCAGCCTTATAATCAGCACCATTATTTAACGATTGGTGCAATAAACTGACTCCTGTTACTGTTTATCAGATATCAGTCAGTTCTGGCTATTTTCTTCAGCTCCCCAAATCACAGTATGGTGCAACCACTGCCTTTTAATGGCTAGTCAGAAGCAGGCACATTTTCACGTTTTGTACAGACTGCCGAGGAAAAAGAAAAAGCAACCAATTACATGTATGTATGGTGCCCTCTCATTTGAGATGCCTGTGTATGTAACTATCTCTATACAGTCTAAAACCTCTTGAAAAAAAATAACAGCTTTTACTATTTCAGATAAGAGCTTCTATTTAGGCTTCTGCATGGTGAAAAATGTCTTCTGTTTAAATATTCATGTTTTAAAGAGTAAATACAATGTTGATATACTGGAGTAGTCATACTCTTGCAGCATGAATTCTGTATGCATTTGAAGAAGGGACAACATCCATTCAATTATTCAGCCTCCTGAATGTTAGGCAAATAACAGAATTGTATTTTAAATTATGAATGTTCTTATCAAAATTAAAAGCTTGAGCAATGTTTCAGTCGTGGTTTTTAACCAACATGTATAATGTACGTTATGAGACTTCTATTTGGTCTGCATTTTTGCCTGGAAACCTTGTGAGAGGCAGCTGGATGATGTTTGAGCTGCAAATTCAACTGAAAAGTATATTAAGACTTGCTTGTGCTCCAAAAGCAAAGATGCAGTTTCAGTGCCATGTTCTGGCATTACTTAGACTGGTGGTCATGAGCTGTGAGTCTGGTTCCTTTAAATAAATGCTGTTGTAAGCAAATGCTTTGTGTAACTGGGAGAAGACTTTGTCCACTGTAGCTTGAACACTAAGTTTCTTAAGGATTTTTTATTATTATTATTGCAATGCCTGCATCTTCTCTGCATTAGTTCTTGTCAGAGTAGGGTACACTTTATGTTTCTTGACATATTCTTCTGTTTTAGCTGCTAAATGAGGAGGCTTGTTACCCATAAAGTTTTCAAGAAAAAGATTGGCTGTGTTAAGTGACTAAGGAAAATAAGATGAGTTTTCTTTCTTAAATAGTTTGAAGGTAAATAGTGCTCTTCTGCTCTTTATGGAGACGATTCATCTTGTCAACAAGCAGGATTTAAAATCACTTGAAATACTGAACTGAAATTGCTTGGTACAGATATTTCCTGATATGTGGTCTTAAAATATGTATGCTTCGTGTTTGACTTGTGTATTAATAAACTAACAACAACAGGGATGATTATGTTTCTTGGTTCAACAAGTACCTAACCTGTTGTTGTTTATTTATCTGGAATAACTGATTACTCATTTCTGAGGTATTCTGGACAAAAAAAGCAGAAGATAAAGCTATTATATGTGCCTTTGATTAGAGTTTCACTTTTGGTGATATTTTTGTAGTTATTTGGATGCATGTATTCACTTTTTTTTTTAGAGAGAGTACATATGAGTGGTTATAATCTTCGCAGTTCTTAAACAAAATCTAGGGATTTGATTTCAAGTTTCTTTTTGTCTAGGGTAGTCACTGTTAAAATAGAGTTCTTATATTTTCAGTAGATCATAATTATAGTTGTCTCTTAAAATAATTTTAGATGAACTCTGCACTGATAGGAGAGAGATATTGAGTCTACTAAAACTGAGTGTATGAAATAATTTCTTGTCCAGATTTACCTATGTAATGCTGTAATACAATTGAGAGTTTATGTCTTTCAAAACAAACAAACAAAAAAACCTACCCACCAAAACAAACAATAACAAAAAACCCACAGTAGAAAAGCTGATTTATGAAGATTGCACCTTGGTCTGTATCACTCTGATTTTGAAGTCATTTGTGAACATAGAATATCATTAGTATGCAGTCATGGAGCAGTTTGTTTACACTGATAAATACCTGCCAGGGACTAGATTGAGACAACTGAGTTAGTATCATTTTCAGCTGATGTAGATGTTAAATGATATTTAAGATGATTAATTGTAGATGATGCACTTTGCAGAAGCTACTTAGTGATGGAATCACACTAATATTAAAATCAATAGAATTTAATCTTCTAACTCAGAGCCTGGTTTTGTTTTGTTTTTATTTTCTGAAGTACAAACTGCGCTAGCTATCCTTTTAAAGTTGTTCACATACTATAATTTACCTAAGGGATCTCTTATTTAAAGTCAGGTATAAGACTTGGTCATATATATATATAGATATATATATATATAAGTTCATGCTGATGGACTAACTCTGCCAGGCAGGAATATTTGGTGCCCAACAATGTGAGTTTGGATTAGTAGGCTGTAATCCTACACTAAGTTAATGAAAGGAATAAAACCCCATTGCCTTCTCTGAGCTCCATTATAACATGCATTGAGAGTCTGGCAAAGGAAGTCATGGGACAGGGTAATATGAGCTGTATAAAATGAATGTTTGGACACTAAAATGTTTTAGTAGTGAAATTGGGATTTTTGCTTTCAACTGAAATTAGAGACCCTTGTCTATCACCTATGTCAGAATTCATAGTAGGTGTTCCTGTAGATATTTATGATATAGGTTGTGGGATGAACTCAGTCATTAACTCCAGCACATGTTCTAATCAGTGGAAAAGACTGTCCTTTATCATAATAGTTGTTGAATCAAGCTAACTAGTAATGAGTTGTTACTGTTTTAGAAGAAGATAACATGACTAGTCATGTTGATGAAGCTTCAGGATGTTGTAGTGTGATACAGTGTTAAAATTTGTGAAAGCTTCTAAGTGGTTTATTCCTATTTTTATTTAAAAAAATAAAATTGAAAGTTAAATCTCTTGTCTCGTCACTTTTGCTCCAATTAGTAAAAATCATTGGAATCTCATTCTGACAAGCAAGTTTGTTTGGAAATTGCTTTTATTAAAGGAAAATCATTGCCCTCTACTTCTGAAACAGAACTTGGGAAAAGAGGGGATAATGCAACTGCTGCTGCTGAAGTCACACTTTCCTTCTTCATATTTCAGTGGAATGCCATTTAGTGTGTAGGATTTTTTCCAGTTCCTTCTTTTCCTTTATAGTATGTATGAGTAGTTTTTATTACCCATGCTTGTTTATCTACCATCTTTCTCTTTACAAGAACTTGTAAATTGTGAACAAGAACTTAGAAACTATGGATATCACATTGGAGCAATGCTCTATATGATAAGTGTATTTAATTTGACATGAGCCAGTGTTAAATGCCTATAAAGATCTGCTCCAGAAGAACAGTATGGTGGCAAGCAGCATGCGGTTGTCCTCTGAGAGGACATTTGTAATGCTCTTCCCATTAAACACCTATTCCTATTAATCTCATTGTTAACAGAGAAATCCAGAGAAAAGTCTGGAAAGTAAAGTAATCACAGTAGACGTTTTTAAATTGGGACAAAAATTTTCACTTTTGTGCAGGGAGTCGTAAGATAATGCACCACTGCTTTCTCAAAATAGTAGTTTCTGTGGGATATGAATGCAAATTGTAGGGCTGTATCCCTGGAAGCATTTTCTTCCAAGAAGTGCTTAATATTAAATAAGCAGCAAAACTTGATCTTCTACTGTAATGTTGAGGCAAAGGCATCAAGAACAACCTTTGGATATATCGGCAAGCAAATAGTACTAGGAGTAAGGAATTACTAATTCAATTATCTCATAAACGGTCTTAGAAAGAGCTTTATTGAAGTACTTCTAACAGTTGTGATTTGGGTTTTGTGGTGTTTTGGGGATTTTTGGGGGGGTTACTCTGAGGTTGTTTTTTGTTTTTTAAACTTTGCTTACAATGTGAGATTTTTTTAAAAGTTTAAATTTTTAATTTATCTCTCTCCCTGCCCCAAAAGTCCAGCAGTAACTTGGTCAGTATGCAACATGGGAGGTAGTTACTGATAGCCAAGAGTTACTGTTGGTAAAGGATGTTTGACAGACAGAGACCAGCATTCCAAACTGAACTGACATTCAGGCTAGAATCAAAATCTGTTTTCAGTAGTGATTTTTATATCAATCATTTCAAATCTTTGTTCAAAATAGCTTTTTTAATCACATGTTCTTTATCATGCTTACTCTGTAAGAAGTTCCTAATTCTGAAATGGCAGAGTGAAAACTGTACCTTGTTTCATCAAAGAACTTAAGCTGCTTTAGTTGCAAAACTCCTATGAGTAGATGGGCAGTACAACACTGTCATGATAGACGTTACCAGTATTTGCTTCTCTATAACACTTGGTATTCCACAGAGTTAGAACATGCCCGAGACATTTCTCAGTCAGATATACTATACAATCAATAAAAACTTGCAGTGATTAGTTCATTCAGTAGTCCATAGAATTATGAATGCCTGGGGAAAAGAAAATTATTTTAGTGCAGGACCAGCTTTTTTGCTTTGGTATTTTGTCCTAGAAAAAGATCTGAAGTGGTTGTTCCTATTGCCTGCTGTCTACATCCTTACTATATTAACTACTTATTCTTGCTAGTGAATTAAGACATGAAAATTACCTTAATCTTCTTTTAGTGAAGAAAGGTGATAAGATCGATCAGTCAATCACTAGATCTCTTAAAATTAGAAACATTTCCTTTTGCACTAGAGTGAGCACAGGAAAATATATTTGCCATTCCACTCAAATAACATTTGCCTCTACTTCTTTGTCATCAGTACATGATCTTCTGTCAAAATTTTGAACTTCTTGATTTAATAAAGTACATGCATGTGTCCTGTGGAATTTGAGAAGTTTCTTGTAGTGTAGAAGAGCTAGGACAGGACAGCAATGAGTGTAAAATGCATACATGCTGTTTGGTATGTATGTGTATAGGGTATTTACATTTGGGAGAAGTAGTGATAGTAGCATTATTATGTACTTTCTAATGCAAATATTTCTGCAACTGTCAGCATAACACACTATGGGGGCCATGGAGAAATGTTATCCAGGGAAACCCTTGTCTGAAGGCTTCCACAGATTCCTTCTTTCATAAATGTTTGCTCATATTCTTTAATAAAGTGCTGTATTATTTCTTGAATATTCCCAGCATATCTTTCTCTCTGTTACATCAGATTTGTTTCTGGATCACACAGATTGGATCAAATCTATTTCTAATTAAATTAAGTTTGAGATACTTGCTATTATTCATGTAGGAGTTGAATCTTGGTTTATAAAGAAAACAACCTGGTAAAACATTGCTTCTAATCAAGAGGTAGTATCTGTTGCACAACCACTTTATATTCCTCTTTCTGCTAATATTTCTGTTATTGCGGTCCTGGGATGACCAAGCCAGACCAGACCAAATGGACCTCAGTCCATGGCCTTTTCACCCTTTCCCTCTAGCATCTTTAAATAATGATATTGAAAGCAATGTCTAGGAGTTTCTGCTGGAGTTTTAGCTGGAAATACTAATGACATGATGTACAGAGCAGGTCTTCTCCTGGCAGTGGGGGTAAGTTTTTAAAAAAAAAAAAAAAAAAAAAAAAAAAAAAAAAAAAAAAGAGAAGAAGAAATAAAATAGTAAAATAAAATTACCATTATTAAGATAAATATTTTTATTGTTGTTTACCTTTACAAGTGGTTTTAGTACTAAAATGCATTCCTTTATTTAGAAGAATAAGGTTAAGTCACTCTCCTGTCAAATACTCAGTTCTTGCAAAATGTATACTAGAAAAACATTGTCTGGACATTTATAACAATAAGGCAAACAAATAGCGAAAGAAAAGAAACAAAGATAATTGAGTATACAACTGAAAGAGGCCAAACAAATGAGAAGAATACCATATTTTCCAGGTCTTAGTTTAAGGAAAAAAGAATAAATATATATATGCTTACAAGTAGAACAAACACTAAATTTCCCCTTTTATGTAATGAATTTAACAGTCAAAGCTTACGTGATATTTGACTTGGAGCGAATGACCAGATCTATATTTGAAAAAGAGATCCTTGGCATTACTTGAAACCTATTTTTAAACAAATTAATTGTTTTCAGACATAGCAGATTAGCATAGTATCAGAGCACTGCGCTCATTCTTTTTCAGCATCTGAAATTCAGCGCCTGGCACCTGCCGTTGTGGGTCCTTTAACCCTTCGTAAGTAGTTTTGCCTCATTCTAGGAATCCCGTTGACATCTGTGGAACTGGGGTGGTTGGGGTTGTTGGGGTTTTTGAAGGCTGAACAGTTGGACAAAATTTTACAGCCATGTATACTAGTCTGTTCTTGATTTTGAAAGCTGCAGCTGAGTGGGCAATTTTCACCATAATACTTGAAAGGAATCAACAATTAAAATAATGATTTACCAGACCAAGTTGTCTTTTCTTTTTAGGAAAGAGATTTTCCTGCTGTCATAGAGTAAACTGATTAGAGTCCTTAAAAATTAAAATCTACAAATTGGTGCATTTTAGAAGACTGAAACTTGTAGGCACATGATATGTAAAATCAGAATTAATTCCTTATACTCTTAGCCAAACATTCTGTGTAATTGCTGAATAGTAATGCCAAAGAAAAAGGTAATAGTAAAGTGTTTAGTGTAGCAGCATTGCTCATTTATGCTATTGTTGAATTAATAGTATAGTGGCCAGTATTATAGAGGTGAATCTGCATGATGTGTGATATTAGGAGAAAAAGGAGAATTATTTTAGGCTGGTTTTAATGCTCTGTCATATGCTCTGATTCGGTGGGTCCTGTGTGGACCATGGAGTTGGACTCGATGATCCTTATGGGTCCCTTCCAACTCAGGATATCCTATAATCCTAAGAGGTGTTTTTCTGGATACACTAGAGCAGACTCTGTAATAATAACAATAAAATAATACTACTAAAAAAGAATAAGAGTAATTCTGTTTCTATGGCTTTCATTATTTGCTTAATATTCCCTGGTGTATTGTGGGACTTCAGTTTCAGTGCTGTCATACAGAACTACATGTGTTTATCAGCTAGAGATGTTTATAGGACTATTTTTAAAAGATCCTTTTAGAGGGTTAAACTTTCTTTTAGCTAATTGTTTGTGCACAATGTAGTGATCTAGCTCCCCCTAGTGTATTAAAAAATCCCCCAAAGACTTAATCAAGTATTTAATGAATTAATAAAATGGGAAAATATGTTTTTGAGGCACGTAACGTAACACCCTGTTCCATTGGAAAAATATCACTACAGTTTTTAGAAAGGAGAAAAATTATCTCTTTGAGTACTTTCCACTACAGTTTTTCCAGTGATATATGTGATTGTTTATAAATTTTTCATAAATTTGCTAATAAGAAATAAAGCTTCTGAAACATTTCTTTAAACGCTAGAATGTATTACTGAGTTCTGGGAATGACTGCAAATTTACAGACTTTCTGTCCTCCTCTTAGGAAAAGATTTGTGTCAAACAGAACTGTTTAGAGCAGCTCTTTCTAAAATGAAAGTGTTTGGTAAAATCCTCTTTCTTTTTGTAGCTGTTATACTCTATGCATCTAATGAAATCATAAACAGAAAATTATAGCTTCATTCTAGGGAATGTGAAGACTTATTCCAACAGATGGCATCAAAACACCGGTCTGAACTATATGATTGCTGATTGTTAATTGCTTCTGTAAAACAATCCTTTTAAACAGAGTAATGCATTTTATCATACAGATTATAGTTCTACGCATTTTGGTTTTTCAATATGTGTTAACATTTTCTCCTCCAGTGTAAGATTTAGTGTTTGCATAATTATCGGATTAAACAACAGTGACTCAATTTTTTTTAAAGAAATGAGGACAAGAAGATAGAGAATTATGAATCACAATTTCTGTTTATTCAGAAATGCTAAATTACTGTACAAGTATGAGCTTCTATTATGCATAAAACAAATGGAGCAAGATGCCCTTAAGTGCAAAAACAATTACCTAGTCCAGCATTCTTCACTCAAGAAACTCCCCGTGACGTTAGTGGAAGCCTTGGCTGTGAAAGGAAAGCAGAGGGCAAAGAAGATACTGTACGATATCCATTAATCACTATGAAATCAATACACCTGATTATCCATTTGTATTGTTCTTGCACTGTAAGGGCTGGATATTTTATGCAAAGCTAAATGAATGGGGAAATTCTTTTAGATGACTTGGTTAGTCTATCAGTAATGATGTGGGAAATTACATGAGAGAGTTTTTCGTGGAGTTGTTCTCTTGTTTCTAATGTAGTCAGTCCGAGAGTGTTGCAGAGATAGCATGCTCATGTTTGAGGAGTCTGGAGGATCGCGCCTTTCTGGTGCTTTCTGCCCTTAAGCCAGTGGAGAGTTGTCTGGTTCCGATGGAGGATTGCATCGAGTTCGCCAGTTGTGATTCAGGTTGTGGTGCGCTATTTTCTCATAAAGGACTCTTGTGACCTTGCCTGGGTGAGTGTTGCCTTTTACCTCAGCATAACGGAGGTAGCCAGAACAAGTGAGAAAATCAGGCTTGGAAAATAAATTTTTAAATATCTGTGCATACTTTCTGGACTTCTACTCTAGACTGTCTTTAGTTGCAATATTAAATTGTTATATGTTCTAAAATGCTGGTTAATATATAGAATGTGTAATTATATTGATATCATAACTATATTGTAATCAGTATGCAGACATCTGCTAAATGGAATATTGGGCCTGCAATAATGTGCCATTAATTGGCCTTTGTGGCAACCTATTACAAAAAGGGATGTGTGACGATTGTGTCCTGCAATCTGGTTTACCTCAGCGGATCAAGAGGGGCTGTGCTACAAAGGAGCACTCTTACGTCAGGGCTGTTGGTTTATGTTTTGGGTGCAATGGAAGCCAGACATAGTGAAAAGGATTTTCCTCTTCCACAGCAAATTTGTCTGTGTGTAGTAAGCTTTTGATCTAATGGTTCTAGAAAGGTGGGTAAATGCAAATCTGTTATGGATCTCCATCCTTTGCTAGCATGTCCTAATGATTTTTATGCAGAGCAGTAAATAGATAACAGGTAATTCCCATAGAGTTTTAGTATCATTAATTTATTCGACAGTGTTTGTGACATTGGGAAATACCTAGCTGCATTATTGAGTAGAAATAACTTGGCCTATCCTTAGCAGGCTAAAGATACTTTTAGGTCTAGGGACCACCAGGTATTGAATTATTGAGTCACATAGGTGTACCAGGCATACAGTTCGATCAACTCCTCTTTCCTTCCCTAGATTACTCCTGAAATGGCACAGGAATTTTAAGCCACTTGAAAAGGGTCAGTAAACTGGAAGCAATAAGTTTGTCTAGACCAATTTAGGAAATCCTTTATCTGTTACTAGAGTATGTTTGAGTACTCTACAAAGCTTTTTCCATAACACTAGAAGAGAATAATAAAGAAACAGGGAAATCTTCAATGCACTTTTGTTGTAAAATACAGATGTATTTTACCATAAGATAATACAACTGGGTAAACTGAGGCAAGGGTTAATAGCTTGATTTTTCAAGCAGGTTTAATTCCCACATCTTTCATTGAAATGGAATTGCTAAGTGACAGGAGAGAAAAATGCATCTATATAACTATGAGAATACAGCAGTCTCTAATCTGAGCCTTGTATATTAATGTTGTTATATCATTCACTTCTCAAGAACTTTACTTACAGTTACAAACCTTTTATTTCTGCCATGTAATACAGCACAAATGCTTACAAAGTGGAGTTATCTGTTTTCTGGGTAATTTGGAATGGGCTACAATCAGCTTCATGCCCATAAACCAGAAACTGGATTAGCCAGCGTAACGGTGTGTTATGGAAGCTGTTGTTTTTTGGAGTTGACTGATGCATTAACAAGAACGTACATGTGTGAAGTTAGATGTCTGAATCCTTTGCTAAGAAATCTGGTTTTTCAAAGGGTGAAGAATGAGTAGGTACTTAGCATTTCTGAAGTCAGGCCATTTACTGTGGTGAAAGAATAAGGATTTTACAGTCAAATTAAAAGTACAGTGGGAATAAAAACAAATCCAAATTGGGTTGCATTCTGTTTTCACTTTCTAAAGATTAAAGACAATTTACTTATTCAGGCATGGAACCTGCTGTAGACTGATGCATTATGTTTGTTGACTGTATGTTTATATTGCATATATGCCATCTGTTGTCCCATCCATAGTACCTGTGTGGAGATATAGTTAAGCTGATGTTGGCTGAATTGTCAAAAAAAACCCCAAAACAAACCAAAAAACCCAAACAACAAACCACCCCAAAAAACCCACAAAGAAATTAATGACTTGCTCACGGTGTTGCTTATGCTGGTGAAAGAGCTGATACCACAAGTGAAGGCTCTTTTATTGTTTATACATTTTTAAGCAATTAATTATTTTGTATGTAAAGTCACAAAACTGTCATATTAAACAAGGTGTTACTAAATAATTTTGGATGCTCATTCAAAGTGGAATAATCTATTAGCATTGCAGAAAGGATTCATAATTAACAAGGCTGTAGAGGTAGGCCTGCCTACTGGGCTGTAAGAAATTGTAGAAATAAGCTGTTTCACTGATTGTCGTGAAAAGTGATTTTACCCAAGAAATGTAGTATAAAAATCAGAACTGTGGCAAGTATGTATTGAAACTAGATTATATTTTTTTAAAGCAGTTAGTTTTGGTTTGGTTTTTTTACTGACTTTGATTAATACAGAGCAGGTATTTTATGTACATAACATTTCTGTGTTACTGTCCATGCACTATATACAAGCAGTTTAGATCTATCTTCGGGCTGGTGAGACTTTTCTAATTTAACATCCTTGGTAAATCTGTTAATTTCTGGTTTTGATGAAACTGGTTGCTGAGAAATTTGAAGGGGGCAGAATGGAGTATGAGAGTGTTCGTATGTGGGGACCCAGACCAACTCCTCTCCCATGTTGAGGAAGTCCTTGCTTGCTTCATGATGTGGTCAAGATGAGTGGTCTTGGCTTAGGAAATGAAAGACCAGAATCCTTTTTATTCAAAATAATAATGATGATGATAATAATCACTATATTATAAATTAATTTTATTCAGAGGGTCTCCAGTGTTAGAAATTGCTATCTTTCATTATGCAATTATTTTTAACTTACTTTTATTATCTCTAATCTTTAGGGATTTGGGGTTTTCTTTTGTTTACCTTTTAAAAGCTGTCTTAATTAGGTTGTTTTATAGCAGAATTTTCAGCTTTTCTTAAATAGCATTAACTAGACTATTCTTTTCCAATTTCCTATCTGCTAATGCAGCTCTTTTCTTTTACCAAATTTTAACAGGACTCCATATCACTGTTATTAGGATGTCTCACACAAAAAAATGCCAGTGATGTTTTGAGCATGGGTGTTTTATTGTGTTTATTTTTAAATACATTTCATGAGGTTCCCTGGATAGAATAAAATAAATGAATCCTGCAAACATCTTCATTATGGTGTATCCAGAAATGAAAGGAATCTGAATTAGGACTGTATTCTTAGCATAGTTCATAATAAGCGTTATCTTTATGACAAGCTTAAAGAACATAAATTGCTGAATCCTTAACAAAAAGCATTTGAAACAATCGGCTAATTAGGAAGGGGGGGAGAAAGAGCAATATTTGTTTTCCTTTGCAGTCTAGATAAATAACGCTTAACATGAATACATAACTTATTTTGAATGATCTGTTGTGTCAGTATCTGGCACGTCTTTTTCAGTGACAACAATTAAGGATACGTGTAAATGGAAATGCAGACTATCTGTCATTG
The DNA here is from genome assembly GCF_011004875.1 of Balearica regulorum gibbericeps. Classification (NCBI taxonomy): domain Eukaryota; kingdom Metazoa; phylum Chordata; class Aves; order Gruiformes; family Gruidae; genus Balearica; species Balearica regulorum. Next base: position 20,141,394 of record NC_046192.1, on the reverse strand, counting down.
TCCATTTCCTGGTAGTGAAGCATGCAGTCTGCCTCCCAGCAAGATCATTTTGCCAGGATGTGAGTGAGCTGGTCACAAAATGCATAGTTGATTATCTCATCGAAACACACTAATCCTGGCAAAGCTACCTACTATAGAAGACCCATTGTTTGTAATAGGTCAGTTGTTACATGGCTTTCAAACCTGACTTTGGATATACATTTTATATATTTACTTATTGAAGCAAAATGATATGTCACAATGAAAACCAAACCTAAGTGAAGAAGATATATTAATAAGGATATTAATGGAAAAGAAAGGAAAGTACTCTCCCTCCAGGGAGAAGAGATGAGGCAGTAACAAATAGACATTATTTGGCTTAGTACAGGAATAACTGAAATTATATGGCCCAGACTATAGAAGAAATCTGATTGGATGACCTTAATGATTTCTTTAAATATTTAATTGAAGACAGAGTTCAGCACAGAATGCATTTGAAGAACACCAATAAACATCCTGTTACATAATAATGTAGGAACTAGATGACAGAGAAAATATCAGAGTTTTGTATTTCTTAAAATGGAAAAGCTGCATTAGAAATTTGACAGCTTCTTCAATGCTGTTCTGTTGGCAGCAAGTAGAATTTCCTAATGAAATGTTAAAAGCAATATACACAGATTGAGGGCTACACTTTTTCAAGCACACTAAGTTGGGTCCAAAAGATTGTATAAAAACAATAGTTTCAAAATGAATTATAACTCTTTATTTTGTTTTCCATGTAGCTGTTAATGTATCATCGGGGCGGGATCTTTTTCAATTCTAACATGAAAAAAATCAGACATATGTTAGAGAACACCTTAAAGCTATTAAATTTTGATTTATTTGTGAAGTTGTTTTGAATTATTGTTCAAGTACTGTAATAATTTGTAATAATTGTTCCCTAAGGAATTTTGACAAATTGTAAGAGTTCCCTAACTAAATATATTTTATGTATTTTCATAATTTAGGTTTGACGTAATTGCAGGATGCTCATTAATACCTTTCTAAAGAATATAAAAATATAAAAAGGGTTAGATTATGTGACAAATACATGGGGGGGAGGGATGAAACATATGGAGGGGGGATAAAAGTTTCATCAAATCCGAACAATGTTCTTTAAATTTAGTTTTTAAATAATTTCACATAACAGAAATCAGAAATCTGTTTTTTCCTGCTGTTCATGGGGCTACAATAGTCATGAAAAGAAGATACCAGCTTAAAGGACACAGTGTGCAACTTCCTTGCTAAGATGCAAGGTAATAACTTCCTTTAACCTGACAAGGGAGTTTCAGTCCCAAACAACCTCACCTCACGTAGACATCTCTTGAGTGTTTTCTCTTGGGATGACTGGACCTTCCTATGAGGCTCTTGCACCTTTGCCTAAGATCCTTTTCCATCATGGTTTAGTCCTGCTGGCTGTGCTGAGCTATGCCAGCAGCACCTGAAGACTTGCATAAATTCCTCTTGGCCACACCCTATGCAAACCAGTGAGAATTTCTAAGATCTAAAATTAAAGCAGAGTTTATCCTTGTCAACCTATATATCAAGGTAACACCCTTCAGAGAAAGTGGGACTAGACAGTCCCACTGCTTTTTAGAAGGAGAAATATGTGCTTTGTTACTGTTAGCAGGTTTTTAGGTGTCTTGAAACAGTAAGAAACATGCAATGCATGCCATGAATATCCTGAATGTCCTTGTCTGAGTCTGTTGCCTGGCCTGAATGGTGCCTGTCCCTGTGAGAGGAAAAAGTCTTGATTGTCCAAGTCACCTCACTGTAGATGTAACTGTAGGATGTAATTGTGCACAGGGGGCTGGGAATCCCAGCTTCGTGCTCATAAAAGATGCCTTCACTGTCTCACTTGTTTATGTAAGCTCTATTTTGAACAAGAGCAGACTGATAAACATGCTTAGTACTTTCACAGCATTTTCTTTCTTGGGGTCTCTCAGCACTTTATAAATTCAAATGAGTAATCTTCACAGTATAAATAACAAAGCAAGAAGCTGATTCCAGATCTCTTGATGTGAATCTCATAGGAAATTGTAGCTTGGTTTACTGTTGTGCAGTGATGCTGCCTCTCCCTGTGTCTGTCCAAGTTGCTGCCCTGTACCTTTAACACCCGTTAGCTAAACTCAACCAGATTGGAAAGAAATGTAGCAGCGTCAAATATCTGCTCCTAAAAGTTTTGTGAAGATTGGTGGAAAGATAAATAAGACCAGACTTGTTCCCGTACTTGGGCAAAGTTGGGCAGATTTGCAACCTTACACACCCTGTTTGGCAGCAAGTAGCCAACCAGCGGGCATGCTCTGTTTTTTAGTAGTAGTCATGCCACATGCTGTTTCTTGCCTCCTGGGAATGCCCTTCAAGAACGTCTGAGGGACCTTGGACTACCATAATGGGAGCAGTCTGTAAGCAAAATAAAAAATAAATTCTTAACAAAGAGTAAATTGCTCTATGAGCAAGGAAACTAATTAAATTACAGTGTACATGCTGATGTGATGCTGAGTATAATGTATGCCAAAATATCTGCTATTTCCAGGAAAACTGATATTCCAGTATATACTTCCAGTTTAATTGATAAAGCCGCTTTTCCACATACATGATTTTTAATCAATGTAAATTAAAAATTTTGTGTCATAAACTAGTTAAACTCCATTTTTCAATAACCTAATTTTAAGTAGGGATTAAAAATGAAGAGACTTATTTTTGTGACAAGATCTTTCTCCCTAAAGTGCCCCTGAAAAGTATGATTCTATCCTGTGAATAGGAAACACAGAGTTTTCTCCTGAATGTTTTCAGATAAACAATTTTTAAGGAAAATTGATATTTTCATTTCTGCAGTTTCATGCTATGTCAGCATGTTGCTGCTTATTTAAAAAAAAAAAAAAACACCCTATATTCCTGCTCTTGTTGTCATTATATAGACCATGAAGGTTCTACTAGGTTGACCTAGGAAATCGGCAGGAAACACATGGAAGGTAAAGAGAAGTATCTCATTGTGGTACTGAGATGGGCTTGAGTTATAAAGTTTACACCTGAATTTTTACAGAATTTCTGTGGGGTTTCAGATCCAAGTACGTAGGTCTGACTTGATTTTAAATTGGATATACTCTATGTGTTCTCATGATATGTGTATTTGATGTGATTTCAAAGTGGTTTGAGAGTAGAATTAAACTAAAAATCACTATTTATGTACGTGATTAAATATTTTCATAAAGAAAAGTCCTTGAAAGCAGAGTGCGGTTGTTATTGAGAAATTACTTTTATAGCTGGTCAATCCACATTTCCCAATCCACCATGATTTTTCAGGAAGATGTTTCATTATCTTCTCATGAGTTTATAAATACATTTCTGGGATGTGTTAAGCTATTTTTAAGGCTATATTAATATTATTAATTTTTCTGGACAATTTAAATGAAAAATGAACCAATATATTGAAATACAGAATTAAAACTAAAAACTACTGCATTGAGTGCAAAGGATGTGACCAAAGGTGAAGAATTCCTGAGTCTGTAAAAACAAGCAGTTTGAATTCTGGTCCTCATTGTCATATCACTTATGGAAAAGTCCTACTGAACTTGATGGAGAAGTCAGCAAGACTCTAGAAGTTACTCTAAAAGAAAAAAAAAAAAAGACAACAACAAACTATTACCTATATGACTATTCTCAGAATTCTGTGGCAAGGATGTAATTATCAATTCAGATGATGGAAAAATGCTCAGGGTTCGTCATAGTTTTTAGACACAGGACCATTTTAAGTTAACCTGTAATTGTGACAAGATTTTTATGTGGTCTATTATTTTCAAATTAAAATATAGGAAGTCACTAATGCCTTAATATAGCTAGAAGTTTGTTGTGTGAGATGAGAAAAAGCAGCAGCTGACTCTTTCCAACAGTCCATATAGATTTGAATATCAAATTTTATTTTATCAGGCCATGCATAATTTTCTCAATCTTAACTATGAGGATTTCAGAAGAGACATTTCCCAGCAACTACAGGTACTCTGTGACCAGAGAAAAGATGGTTTCAGGAGAAGCTAGATTAGGCCAGTAGAAGAGTGCTATCAGATGGGTTTTGGTCCAGGTTGGAAGTCTGTTATAAGACAAATTCATCTGTTTGAACAGTATTGGTAGTAATTTACACAGTAGAGGACTCTGTTACTCATGCTGTTGTTCTCTAGATAGAATAGTAACTTTAAATAATGTTACATGCTGTGTGAATGCAACAAAATATTATTGTACAAGCAAAGGGTCATAAACAGAAGAACTCTTGACAGCAACAGCATTATACTCTTTGCTAATAGAAAAGATTGTGGGTTTGGAGATTTCCCCTAGAGCAGAAGCTTTCTGAGTTGCCTGCATTGCTATTTATGATTAGCAACATGATGCATTTTCTACAGTCAATTTCATGATTAAAGATGTCAAAAAGTATGTGTAGATAAGCAGAATATTTTTAAAAGGTGAGTTGATTCCTACTTTTCTGTTTATGGAACGTCTACTAATTCTGAAAAGTATCTCAAAAGACCTGCAACACTCAAATTAGTGAAAGGAGGTGGAAATAAAGCCGATGTGTGAAGATCCTCTTCACCTCCCAGTCTGGTATGTAGTTCTTTACAATCTTCTTGGTACAGTAACTCTTCCACGGAGGTTAGTCTCAGTAGCAAATGATTTCCAGGAAAAAAAAAAAAAGTAATTTAGAGGGATAAAACTTTTTGGCTAGCTGTCAGCACAAAACCTACTTCAGGATAAGTACTAAAGCTCACCAAAATTTCCTGTATTATCTTTCTCTTTCAACTGTGTAATAGTTCCTTACAGCCAGTTGAGTACTCTGGTGTTACGAAAGCAGTTACATTCTTTTCTCTTTAATTCATATACAACTCGGTTCACTGCTTAGTGAAAATAGCATGTCCTTTGCTAAAATACTAAACAGATTAATTTATATGTTTTATAGTTGGGGGGGGAGGATAGAATCATGTTCACATCCAAGATCCTAAAGCCTTTATACCGATATAGTCAGAGATGGTCTATCTTCTGATAGACTTTGCAGCCAATGTACTCATTGAATCCTGCAGATCAGAAGCAAAGCTACCAAGGCAAAAGTTATCCAGATTGTCCTACAGCAATTGAGCATAAATTTCTGATTTGGCATTGACTCACCATACCTATAGGCCAGGCATGAGGATGCAATGCTCCCCTGCAGGAATTCATGTCTGGAATTTCTGAATGCAGGATCTGTATATGAAGTGTTTCTCTTTGAGTTTTTTCCTATTTCTTCTTCCATGTGTGAAGCATACTGCTTGATAGAATGACTAGTGCTTCCTGCATCTATTTCTGGGAATTGGTAGGGAGCTTCAAAGCTATATTGGATGTATTTAAGATGGCATAGTTATACAGTAGCTTTTATAGTAGATCAGTGCGACTAAAAGCTATTCCTATGAGAATCATTATCTACTTTGCTGCTTACGCTGAATATAAAACATTAGCTTGTTATGGCTGCAACAGCACCAGTAAATACTTTCTGGCTATCTGCTACTTGAACATCTGGTATAACCTGTGAATTACACTGCTTGGCCAACCTCTGTGTTATCTAACCCCTGGGGCACTAATTCTCTGTGTGAGTCTCCTGAGGAAGATGATGTGTTTCATGAGACTAGGGGAAGTGGCAGTAGATCATTCCAGTAATGAGAAAAGGCTTCTTGTTGAGCAATGCTTTTACAGCTGCTCTGAAGCTATAGGAAGGATCTCTGTGAACCAGTCCATACACAGTGTTGCTCATTGACTGAAGCCATGAAACCTGTAAATTGGAAGAAAAGAATTTGTAGTTATTCTATTGAAGTTAGACTACTGTCCTGTACAGTCCCTCCTTTCTCCCAGTGTTTCTTGCCATAATAAATAGTTAGTCTGTTGCTAAATGTGTACTGAGTATATGGTAACTGTATACTGCCTATGGTAATAGTTGGGGGTTACTGATAGCCTGAAAGGAAAATAGATTTTTCTGAAAAATTCTAACATCTGTTATCAGCAAGCTGCTCCTGAAAGATTCAGATGATCAGTGACTACTTCTGACTGGTTTGAGATAATACAGGATATACCAATATCATAGGTAGAAGCCTTGTATATGACATCAGCTAACTAGTAACAGCTCAGATTTTAATATAACTTAATTGTGTCTAGAGTATGCATAAAAAACACAAAAGAAATTCTATTGAACACTGCTGATGAGGGAGAGAAAAAAAATACACATACGCTGATATTCAAAGAAAGGGGAGACTGAGATTTGTTTTGGGTTCCTTCTGGGAATCCAAAGTACCTCAGAAATCTTTTAACAGTGAAGGGACCTATAATGCACAAAAGTACACATGTAAAGTAGCATCTAGTATTGCACTTGCAGGGGAAGAGACTTAATATGCTAATGCTAGTTGTCTGTCACTCAGAGTTTCTGCCTTACAGTAACTGTACAGAGAATAAACAGAATGTTGGTCCTTTTTTTTTGGCAGTAATGATCTTGCAATGGCATTGATAACAGATGATCTAGCAACATGCCATAAATCTGGTATTTCTGTTGTTCAGACGCACATTCCAGGTGAAAGTTCTCAATAGTCTAATTTTATTGTTATTTAGCACTAGTTTTCTATCTTTTTTTCTATATACTTCAATAGTTGGATATGTATGCTGTAAACTAAGAAATCCTTCAAATCTATGGGTGCCTGCATCTACCAGAGTGCATGTATATAGGAGAATGTTTAATGGGTCTATAATTGAATCTAAGTAGTAAGAGACTTTTTAAAAATGTTGCTTAGTGTTTCTATCCTAATGGGATAAATGTCATATTTTAACTATTGCTCTGTATCAAATCTATTATGCACAGTATTCAATAATTCCCCAAATCTTGATTTACCCAATTGAAAGTGACCCTGGGCATAAATTCTAAGCAGAGGAAGGCTCTGATTCCTTGGTCTTTGCCACTCTTTTGTTGAAACAGAACATGGTGTCTTAAATCAGCAGAATAATTTAGGAATGGTAGATACTGAAACAACTAATTTTTCTTTCCTGTAATCTGCATAGACTTCAAAATGCCTACAAAGCACAAAGTGCCAGTTCATATAATTTGTTGGCAAGGATAAAAAGAAGAAAGGAAATGATTTCCTAAGCGTGTGAATCAGCCCAGCTTTAACAGATATTTTTCTGTCATGTGCAGCCTGAGGGCTTATGCCTATCTGAGCTTTATTTGACAATTACCACTTGCCAGCATAATTAAATGATAATTTATAAATACTGAGAGAGCATTATGGGGAAGAGCAAATAGGTGCTTATCAGGGCATTGAATAAACTTGATCTGCCTCACTGGCAATTTTCATCTCTTATCTAGGTTGTTAACTGGTCTCCTTTTTTCCCCTGTTTTGTTTTGTTTAGGTTTGATAGCTGTTGGATTGATTGTATCTACCTGCCTATATTTCCTTTTTTTTCATATTCCTAGCATTATTTTTTTCTTCTACTGCTTTTTCCATCAATATTTTGCAAAATACCAAATAGTAAAATGAACATCAGGCAGGGTAATATGTGCGCCTGTGTGAGAATGAAAAGAAAATCCACCCAGTTCATGTTTGTTAGATTTTTTTCATGAGTTTGATTGTAAATCTCCTGCTTTTGTGTGTGTGTGTGTGTGTAATGATTTTTTTGAGTAAGAGGAAGGCTCTAATATTACGGTCCGTGGTGGATGATAGCCAACTGCAGAAAAGCTTCTCCATGGCTGCTCTTAGATAAAAATTATACTAAAGAGGCATCACCAAAATTCTGTCATGCTCATGCTGAATATAAAAAAATACCAAGTAAAGTATTCAAAAGGTTTGAGGTCTTTTGTACCACCAATGTTTCATTTTGAGGTCCTTGAGCCATTATAAATAGTAGTGCCATTTCCCAGAAAAGCGTGTTAGAATATGGGTGCAAACACAGATTGGTGCTGGGCAATCTAGATAAAGAAGTGCAAGAAAAATCCTCTGAATGGAAACAAATCAGTTGAATGCTAAAAAATTGAATTTCCATGCCTTTTGAAAAGCATGTACAAGGAAGAGAAGGGGGTGGGGAAAGCAAGACACATTAGTGGGTCACTAGGAGAATAGAGGTTTTGAGCCATCGTGAAATTAAGTAATTTTAGGAACTTCTGATTGGAGTTAAGAGTGGTTTGAGTGAACAGTTAAGCCACCTCTGTACTGGAGAATGAAGAAATAAAGGGCTTCTGTGTTTAAGGTTGTCAATTTCTCAAATTATTCAGCATTTACTGCTTATAAATAGTAATTATTTGCTTTTTTCCCCCTCCAGAGCTGAAAATTATCTTTCATATTCAAATATTTAAATATACAGTGCTGTAGTTGGGGCACAAAAATTCCTAATGTCAGAACAGATTTTTGTACCAGGAATAATTTGAAAGTGGGGGATTAGTTTCCACCTTTTGAAACACAGTGCTTTCCGTAATCTTCAAACATTATTTAGGATAATGGAAGCCATCATCCTGGTTCTCAAATGTTAGCACTTCCATTAGAATTTGCTGCTACCTCTTATTTTTTTATATTAAAATACAAGGCTTAAAAGGTATTATCTTACTAAAGGAGGGCAATTGTAGAGATGATTTGATTGAATAAAGGAAAAAGCTGTACAGGCCTTTTAAGATCAAGGATGTATTGATGGAAAGCTATCATTAGAGACAATTAATGTTCTCCAGGGGAAGAAATTGATTATGGACAGAGATGGACCCTAAGGAGCAGATATGTCTTAATGCTCCAGGGCCTTAAGGATTATACATTCCATTCACAGCATCTGTATTTTAACCCTTTATAAGGGCTGGAGTAGAATCTAGCACTTAAGAAAAGTCTGCATAGAGTTTAACGGGGGAGTCTGTGTGTTTGGTGGCTGACTGACACATACTATTTCTTTAAGCATATATTTGTTGAGCAGATATCATTTTACTGATAAAATCTCTGACTTCATAGATGTGATATGTAGTTTTGGATCATTTTAAGCTGTAGGAACACAGTCCCAGTATAAAAGGAAATTAGGTACAAAGTAAAAATTGTCAACATTACAGTGCATCGGTAAGTGTATTTTTTGACTGAGAAGACATTTCTATTGTCTGAAGCTAAGTGTTGAGAAGACTGATTTATATTTTTTATTACTATTGTTATTTATTTATTTTTGGGGACATCCTTTAATGAAATTTGTTAAAATTGTATTCCGGGATGGACTTGAGTTAGAGATAATAAGGGTAGTCTGGGCTCGGAAACTAAGTTTTGCCATTCTGAGTATGAGGAAAAATATTAATGAAGCAGTCCCAAAATTGTTGTTTTGTCTGAGTTGTGGAGCCAATTCACAGATGGGCTGTTTTATCATGTCAGTTTTCTTTGGCTTAGTTCTCAATGAAGGCAAATATTTGCCATGTTTTCTCAAGTTTGTTTTTTAACTGGCTAAAATATAAATGCCTAGAACTGAGCAGCACAATATTTTTCCCAGCACCTCTGAAGCCTGAGATCAATTGCAGCATGCTGCAGCAGTGCTGTGCCAAAATGAAGCCTGCTGCATCTTCACCTCTTTATTGAGTTGGGGGTATACGTGACTTTCCTTCCTGAGGCATACAAATGCCTGCCTGTGCTGTTACACAGGCCAGCAGACCCATGAGGAGGGGAAGTAACAGTGGTTCAATTTGTCTGAAATGCTTTAAACATATTTGCATTCTCCTCAGAATTTTTTTTTATCCTCAAGTAAGGAAGTCTAATCTTCAGGTTGAAATTTTGCAGAGAAAGCAAGGAAATGCTTTTTTCATCTCAATGTTTCAAACTTGCTTAGAACTAAAATAGTGTAGCTAAAACCTACTGCATCATATTTGTAGAATAGGCTCAGAAAATACATTTTTCTGTAGCTTTGATTTTTTTATACTCTTTTAGTGTGTTGTAGTTTGATCATACGTGAAATAGTAGTACTTGGTTTTAATAAACTCAAATCTTTTTTGATAGGCAGGTAATCAGATTTATTTTCTAGAGAGATTTCTAATTGATTTTATGATCTAATTTTATTTCAGCTGTCCAAAGGTATTCTAGTATATTGTACAGAACAGTTATATAAAAAATAACTTGATAAATGGTGAAGTATACTGTTTTCCCCGGCTCTTATATATATATGTAGATTGTTGATATTGTGCTGCCCTGAAGAGCAGGTTTCAATGAATAATAGCGTGATACATTAAACAGGCAAAAGTAATAATACTATAATTAATAGGGTAAGTCCAACTTTTATACAGATGAATAGGTGAGTCCTATTGTATAACAGTATGTATAGGAAACACTCCTTTGGAGACCACATATAACACGCTTGGCAGGACTAAGGAGATTAGAATAAGAGATGGAAATAAACAAAAAGAGAGCTCAGAAATACAAGTGAGGAGGCACAGGGGGAAAAGGGTGATTCCAGAGAGAACCAATGCTTATTCTGTATGGTGTTACTTTCAAAATTTGTTTGATATTATTTTTCAGTAAGCACTATTTGGAAGATAGGATCCTTTCTCCCCCCCTCCGCCCCCCCCCCCCCCCCCCTTTTCTTCCTGTGCATCATTAGGGAAATACCCAAATCACAAGACAGAGAATGAGAATGTAAGTGGATGTTAAATACACTGGGAAGAATCAGCTTTCATCTGTGCTTTTTTCAAGCTGTGAGCACTCTTTAATTGCAAGGTTAAAAAAAAAAAAAAAAAACCCCAAAAAATCCCACACACATTTAAGACTGGTAACATATGTTGTTGTCAGCATGTATTTAGCACCTGCAGAAATGAACATGGAAAATGTGACAGCCCATAGGTAGAACACCCACTGCGCTGGCTAGGGCGACTGTCAACAAAATTTACTTGGTTAATTTTTTTCTTATTTTCAAAAAAAAAAGCTAAGGAAGAAACCTTAATAGCACAGGTGTTCTGAGCATCATAGAAAGAGGATGTAATGGGGAAAAGGCAGTAACCCTTTCTAATGAAAGCCATTGTCCACAGTAATATGACTGGAAAAAATTGTCTTTTTGTTATTATAAATTAAAATCACGAGGTCCAATCCTACAAACATTTACTAGTAAATATGTCAGAAGTGTTGCCACTGTGGCCCTGCTTCTATTCCTGTCTCCTCCTGTATATCTTTCCTCTTTTAAGACCCTCTTTCCCTTTGTTTCTGTTTCTCATCTTAATCTTCTTACACAATCCAAGCACATTATTGAGATTACACAGTGAGGAGGCAGGCACTGGGGTGAGGCTTTGCAGGATCGGGCCCCCGGTGATTATGATACTATCGCTTCTCCAGCAAAGTGCAGCTTCTGCAAGGGACACTGACATGTTCTCCTTTGTGGATTTGCCAGCAGGTGTTGCTGTGTAACTTGTCACCCACCCTGCTCAGATGGTGAAAGCTTATTCTCCCAAGCTATGACACAAACTGTCCTGTAACCTCCTGGACTGTTCCTCTAATAAAATGGCTCACATATAAACTGCAGGTGTACCAAGTGCCTGGAAAAAAAAAAAGTAGGCTTGTTTGAATTTTGAAATTTATCTTTATCTACAAAACTGCAATATTTTTTATTCAGGTTAAAAGTTGAATGTGGTTTTGGTAGAGATAATGCAATAAATTGATAAAATACTGGTGTAAACAGCATTTGTTTTAATAATATTTCTACTGAAATTGGTTTTATATGTATTACAGTAATGCCTAGAGATTCTAGCTGGTGAGACACTATGGGAGTCTTTCCACTGATTTGGTGCACTTTGATGCACTTTTGATGCCTGGATAGGAAAAGAAGGTCTCTGGTCCAAATGCAGTTAAGAATGTAAACTTGAACCAGACCAAATGAATACACTTTTTCTTGGAAGTGCTAAAATGAAATTGATGGTATAAAAAAATTCTTCATTAACAGATCTTAAATTACCCGATTCCTATGCAAACAGCCATGTAACCTGTCGAATATACCTCAGCTTTGTGTCAGCAGGACCATCTGTCCTAACGGCACAGCTTGTTCAGCCTTCCTGCCATTAGTCTCTGCCTGGCTTGCCAAAAAGGAATTCACTTATATTCACTTGTCTTTTTTGGTGGATATTTGTCCGCTAGACTCAGACTGAGGATATCAAGTTAAGTTGTTGAACTATCATCAAAGAATGATAATTTCTTGATTCTAAGTTTCAGTTCTAACTGTGCAGTCAGTGAGTATTTAAATAAAATAAACCAAAACCCACACTGTTGTTTATGCAGCTCTGCACATGATGCAAGGGTGTTTATGCTGGTATCTGTTTTGTTAATGTTTAACTTAATAAAATATCTTGCTCTCATGTTGGTGCAGATCAGGAAGAAGATAGGGGAAAAAAAAAATCTAGTTGGGGCAAAAAGACACCTTTTCTTCCTTAGAGTAGGAGGTGGGATCAGAGCCTGTGTGCGTTTCTTGGATGCGGACCTTTTCAGGAGAGTTTCCTTTCCATTTCATTTTGCTTTGGTGAAGCTACCAATGGCTCCCTTGGACTTTACTGCTATGACATCTCAGTCCTAATGGATATCTGAGCCCTCCTTACTCTTGAGGCTCAGTCTGGTACTTGGTGTGTTCCTGAAAGATCTCGAAAGCCCCTGGAGTCTCCTAAGGATCTTGTATTAAGGAAGCTCCAAGATGTGTGTTACAGAGCGGTGTTGCCTGGAGCGAGCTTGTAACTGGCACAAAGAAGCAAATGATGTGACCTCTGTGATGGAATCTGGGACACTGTTGGCTGCATGGGAATACATCTGCTGTCCCTGATACAACCTACCCAGAGCATGAATGAGGATGCCTCTTGGTTTTTTGTTTGATGAGCTTTGCCCGACTGTTCTGTGCAAGCCCTAGCTGAGGGACAGAACAAAAAGTTTGTTAGTTTTTCCGTTTCTCTGACCAGTTCATTCCTAATTCTAAGTGCATATTAATCCTTCTTAAAGTGGTTAATTGCTTTGCAGAATGACTTCCAGCTGGGAAGATAAATTGGACTTCCCCTGTGCCCCTCCCTTATCCCTCCTTCCCCCCCGCCCATTACCAGTATATATTGTAATGTTAGATACCAAATTTGGGACAAAAGAGCAACCTTGGTAACTCCAACCTTCTCCTAGAAGAAAAGTAGAGACTTAAAAATTTAGATCTGACTTACAATGCTGAAAAAAACCTGCAGTAGTGAATCCATAAAGGCCAAGTGTTGTTTATCAGTGTTGAGCTAAATAAGTAAGTTAATATTTTGAATAATATAAAGCTAATATATTAAGATATTACTTTAATAAGAAATTGGAGCAAGTTTATAGAAGCTTTTTGCCATGGCGTTAACTGTGATTCCAGTCTTACTCATATCTATTCAGGAAGTACAGAAAATGTTGCTAATGAATATGTAATACATAAGCTCATATTTCATATATTCAAAATAGTCTGTGAATGCCCAGAGTGTTTTGCTACTGAATAGGTAGGCAGAGTAGCTGAAGCTACATGAGGGAATGACAGCACTGCCCAAGCCTGAGGTGTGACAGTTGAAACTTTTTTAAAAAGGAAAAGGTATTTAATGGTCTCTGTTTGCAAAGCTACAACGAGCAGTGTAAAATATATCAAATTAAAACCTGTTACTGCCATTCTGAGCAACTGTTGGTTGTGGAGTTGCAGTGGGGAGATAACCAGCGGCTGTGTTTGGGAGAGGCACGTACATCCTCACTGCTTTGGCAGGGCCCCGGAAATGGCACATTTCGCACCTCAGAGCGGAGGTTAGACAGCGCTTTGCTGGGGTCCCAGAGGGGCTATCAGTATAACAAGAATCTGTTTGCAGTAATTGGTGGCAGCGTTGACAGAATGTTCCAAACCATCTGCTCGAGGGGATGGCATTAACTCTATCAAATCCTTGTATTTTAAGAATGCTGATCTCTGGACCCAGGAGGACTGATGACAGGGAGTTCTTGCCAGGCCTGCATTAGGCTGCCTTCATCTCATCACCAAATATACTAATGCTCCCTAGACAAGATGCTAAATATGTGTGAAATTAGAGAAACTGAATTATGGAATGGAGGAATAGCACACAGAAATTTTCCTACTTTCTGTCAGCGGTTCAGATCTCTTTTTTTAGTTCTAAATATTTTCTTCGTTGTGTAAACATACTTTTTAAAAAAAAAAGAATCATGATTCACTACAGAGATATAGGGAATGCTGTATTTTACCTCTCCTTTTAAGATGATAAAGTGACTGAAATATGCAGGCTTTTAGTAACCCTGTTGCATTTCTGAGTTTAGAAGAAGTTGCTGGCTTTGGGAAAATCATCTCATTTTTAGCAAATACTGAGCTGGTTAACAGCTTTGTGTAGAATATGCTGATAGTTTTAACATCGTATTAAGAAAGAGCTAATATCTTGCCCTGAGTGTTAAGGGGACAGAACATTACTTTGCATATCTCCTAAAACCTTGCACTCATATGTTTCTTTCATTCAAACTATTCTGAGCATTATAGAGAAGGGATCATGCGTACAGGGTTACTCACAAGGATTAGGTTTAGCCTAGTGATACTAATGTCCCTTGGCTTCTTGTGTTGCCAGTGGGGAGGGAGGGGGAGAGAGGCTCCTCCAGGACATCTCTAGGAGAGCACATCTTTTGCCTTTTCCCACAGTGAGTGTGTGTAGGGAGATCAGCTTCATTAGGCCTTTGTGAATACCTCCCTCTCTTAATGCATATGAGTCATCTTCCTGACATCTGTAGAAGTACTCTTCTCATCATCTTTGTAGTATTAGGAGACACATATTGTGTTTGGTTTATGTGGCAAGGTTGGGTGGGGGAAATACAGCCCCTGTGAGAAGAGGCTTTAGAATGGACCTACCATTGGTCACATTTAAGAAGGGATAACAAACACTGCTCAACAGTCAAGAGAAAGAGGAGCACGGAGAGAGGAGGCTGACAGCTGTGGTTTACCCACTGCATATATGTAACATACTTCTTAAATCATGAGTCAGACCAAAGCTCCGTATAGATCAGTATCGTGTTCCCATTGACGCTTGGTAGCATATAGGAAAAGAATAAAAGAACTAGGTAAGATGTACGTGACTCCATGATATTCTCCTTTGAGTGACAAGGGTCTCAGGTACTGTATCCAGACTATTGTATTTAATAGAAAAGACCTTCCTTCCATGAATGCAGAGTCACTTTTCCCTTTTGAAAATCAGAACTTATTTGTGGTGATTAGTTATCAATCTAACTAATTAGATTATATAACATACATCCTTTGTATGTTTAAAAGCTGATGCCTGATATTTTCATTAAAGGTATCTTTCCTTTTTTGTGTTGTGAGAAACAGTGACTAATAGTTCCCCCTCCCTGAGCTTCCTGACCGTACTGATCTCAGGGAGGCCAGGATGTTCCAGACAGAAGCTGCTTTGTATCTCTGTTCATCTGTGTTGCTCTTCTCTATGCCTCTATCCATATCTTCTGAGAAGGGTGGTCAAGCTGTGGGTACATTAGATTTATGTGGCAGCATAATTGTATTTTTTTATATTCTGAACTAATTTGCTAGTAATTCCTAATATTATTTGCCTTTTTACTGATAGTTCAGATCTGAGTTAAAAACTTGGCAATTTCATGTTTGAGTTTCTTTAGAGCTCTTGGGTGAACTATGTAGTTCTAGAATCCTGTTTCTAGTAATTTTAGCAGTTTCTTCTAAAATTCCTTCTTTCAGCACTACTTCTGACTTTAAGTATAAAAGCAGTTAATACCGGGGTTTGTACTGTCTTAATGGGCAAGTCTTCCAAGGGTAGTAGTTTCTCATTTTTACAGGATCTTGAATACTGGAAAACAGAATTGTTCTCATCTGTTTATTCTGAGAATGTAACAGTTTCATCCATAGGTTTCTCCACCAGCAATAGAACTAGAAATTTGAAATGGCTACTGTTTTAAGTTCTGAAAATACTTCAGAGAATTTCAAAACTATTGTAGCTTCACTGTCCTTAAACTTGTCATATTTCTCCTTAAGATACAGTTTTATGACAGTTGCAGACAGAATTTCAGGTTTGAAAGTGAAAGGTCCAAGTGTCAGTAAATATCCAAATGCGTATAGTCATGACTTCAGGGAAGAAGCTCTACAATTTGAATTTTTCCAAATGCCCGTTGGGTGTCACAATGCCTTTAAAGTTATTGTGAATCTTGAAAGCTATCTTAACAACTTTGAGCACTGTGAGAAAATCCAGAGTACAGTACACAAAAATGTATTTTGCAAAAGTAGTCAATAACTAAAATTTCCTCCTTGGCCCCACTGTAGATACTGTCAGATTTCCTTTGGGTTCCAGCCTCTAAGACTTACCAGTTTTGTTTGTTAGCACAACCATGCTGTAGTTCTAACAAAATACTGCTGGTTTTCTTTCCCATTTTCTTGAGAAGGGTTAATGTATAAAGTCCTACCATCACTGGAGTACTTGGAGTGTATATAGCAGGTTTTTTATCTGCTTGGAGACAGAGGATAGGGAAGGTACTGACACCTAGGAAAAAAGTAGGTGAACTTGTGGGTTGTACTGCCTGAATTCTGTGATACTGGTGTGCTAAACATCACTTGAGGCATGTAAGTTGTCATTCCAGCATATTGCGATCAAGTATGTCATAATAAGACTTGTTATTATCTTCTGAATGTGTTTTTTCTGCTGATCTGAAAAAAAAAATAGTGACAAGTAGGAAATTCAATGTCATTTATTTTGTTGTTTTTGTGTTTGGGGGGAGACAATAAAAGGGAGGGAGCCTTGTGTGTTTTGTTGGAGGAAGTGCTTGAGGGCTTTTGCTAGTCCCTTTAGTGCATCTCATCTCTTGCACTTGCTTCATTGAATACAGTCCCTTGTAGCTCTTTTTTTTTTTTTTTCCCCAGCTGCTTCAATGAGTACACACATTGTATTTCATCTCCTATGGCTGCTTCATTGAGTTCCCTTAGTCTGTCTCTTCTGTTATTCTTCCATCCTGCTCTGCCTACTCCTTCAGCTCCATAATGTACAGAGGAAGGGATTCTAGCAGTTATGAATGACACTTCTTCAATGAGAATATGCAATGTTTGCACTTGTTTAATTATGATTCTATTCTTGCTTTTATAATAAAGCTAAATATAGGTGGTTTTCCACTGTCCAGATTAGTACCCTACCCATTCAACTTAAATTGTCCCCTGTCCCCATGGGAAAAATAGGAAATTTTCACAAATACTTAGACTGAAGGATAAACATTTTGTTAACTTTTTCAGGAAGTTTATTATGGGAATACATACAATGAAAAGAGAAATTACACGCACAGTGTTTCAAGTAAACAGTTGAGATAGTACTTGAAAGAATTCTGTAGTAAATGGTATTCTAAAATTTGGCTAATCAGTCATGTTTCTGTAGTAAAGAAAAAACTGGCTTGTATTTCAAGATAGTTTAAATATTGTCCAGCATACTAAAATATATTTAACAGTGCTTATTACAGATTAGTGAATACTTAAATTATTTTTCGATTAATATCTGCTTTGACTTTGTGTCTATACTTTTCATGTTAACAAATAAATTTTCCTTGCACAATTCCTTGAAAAAATATGGAATTTGAGCAAAAAAAAAAAAATCTCAAAAAATCTCTAGATGGAAACTCATTAGATGTTCACATTGAACACCTCTATGTGGAGGGAACAAGAACAAACTCTGACCTATGTACTCCATCAAAATAGCGCATTTTTTCAACTATTAAACATAGCAAACTGTAAAGAAAAGTCTCTCTACAAAAATGATTTTGTAAGTTGAATAAGAAATAAATATAAGAGCAATTCAAGTGATTCACAAGCAGAGAGTCAGAAGTCATCAAAACATTTTAGGAACTAATCACTTGGCTTTGTTTCTTATTATGATGCAAATTTAGTATTCTTTATCCAACTAAAATATGTTTGAAAGAGTTATTCACTGAAGTCACGCATTAGGAATATTATTTTTGTTACCTTATATTTATAAATTTACATGTACTTTGTATTTTTTAATGGTCTGAAAAGTTAAACTTCTTGATGCTCTTTTTGCTTTGTCATCTTAATTTCTGTTCTTTGCCAAACTTACAGTGAAAATATGCAAAAAATTTTATTGTATAGAGATTTTGATTTCCTATCACATTCCATTTGAGGTTTCTAAATTTTCATTTGTTTTACAATGTTGTTTGTGAAAACAATTCTACAAATCTAAAATTCATCCCTAGATTTTAGGGCCTGAAGTTAAACCTTAAATACACAGCACATTTATCAAGACGAATGTTGATATCCTTTGTGAAATGTGTTTAATTTAGTTCTGATTCCATTGATAATTGGGTATTTGGCAAAACCATGTTGGGGGGAAAAGAGAACCAAAGTGATTAATAGCACAATCTTCAAAGTGTGTTAAAGTATTTTAGAACTGTTGTGTCACATAACCGTTTTTAGGTATGTAAGTTATTGTTTAATACTTATTTACCTTTATATTTTCATTGCAAGGAGATCTGTATTTTCTTCAAAAGATTTTTAGATAGAAGTAATTTCTTTGAATTAGTTGCACTGATGATTTTGTGTAGCAGATTATTTATAGAGCCAACATGTTGACACACTATCAACCGTTTAAAAAAAAAAAAGACTAATAAGGTTAATTGTCATATGAACCCTCCTCTGTAGTCTGCAATCTGTAGGCTTTGATTGTTTCTCTGGGGGAAACTCTGCCCAGATGGCATTTTCCTCAAGGCCCTGACCCACAAGAGGCCTGTGGAGATGGAGAACAAGGTGCATCTCCACAGACTAATTAATTTACTATTATAGCACCTGTTCCAGAATAGATAGGGCTGGAAAGGAAAACAGTCCCTGGGCACAGTGGTAGGCTCACTGGTAAATGGATTTGAGCTGATTATATTAAGCTGATGCTTTGATCATCTAAAGGCGTTAAAATGGAAATATGTTTTTGCTGGCTGTTGGCCTCCATGTGAATGCAGTTTGTATTATAAGTGAGCAGTAAGGAAAAAGCTGTTTTGGACTCGAGCAAATAGCTTTTTTAAAAGTGCACAAGAAAAGTATGCTCCCCCACATTTCAAATTCAGGAATATTAACACACAGGATCATTTGCACTTGAAGCATTTCCTTAGATATTTCAGTATTTTGTTCATATTCTACTAAGTCATCAGTATGAAACCCTAGAAAGCCACCCATCTTCTGTCATCCATAGGGTGTCAATCCATATTCTTCCCCCTGATTAAAGCACATTTTGGGTCTTTAAGGAATGGAATTATGTTTGTAGGAAATGGAAGTAACCTCTTCAGTAAAATCTTGGCAAACTGTGCAATTAAATGCTGATCGAATGGTAACAGGGAATGGCAAATCCTTGTGTAAACATTGCTGGGTAGTAAGTGGATTTACAATGTGTTAATCTGTACTCACTTTCACTTTATTGCCATTTGGATTCCCAGAAGGATTAACTGTAATTTTATTGGCCCTATGAGGCTATACTACTCTTTCTCTTTTCAAATTAACTCAGTGATTTTTTTTATATATTTTTTTTCCATTTTATTTGTTTAACAAGCATGGATCCTATAAGCTGTAGGGTAAAATTAATTGACCCTTGCCATTGTAAGGTTAAAAGTGTGTGTAATTAAGGTCTTGTTAATAATGCTTTCTTTAAAGCAGCAGCAAAATTACAGCAAGCTATGTCAAAACTAAATAGCATATATAGTATTAACGCACAAGTAAAAAGCATTCTCTTCCTGAAAAATATAGAAATGTTTCCAAATGCATACATTATTTTAAAAGTGAATTTACATTATGATTGTATCATAGGTAAATTTATATGTTATCATAAAAATGATAACATCGTGAAGCAACCCACTTGCTAAGGAGCGGTACGTGAACAGGATTCTAGATGTTTTTGTGACTTGTTTTAACCCTTGATTAATAAAATACAGTGCAACTTGTGTTCTTCAGTTTCTTTAAGAAAAAATGTCTCCTAAAGCAGTTTGTGGAGTTAGTTGACATTGTAACAACTAGAAAGAGCACGGAGACTCATAAAGCAATAATAAAAGTATGTTGATAACTAAAATTTCAGCACTTCTTGAGAATCAGTAGAGTAAAATAAGGCAAGAAAGCTATTTAACAGCTTCAAGGGAGAAGGATCTTGCACCAACCGCTTTGGTGTACAGGGTTGTGCCATGAAGGAGACGCCTTTCATAAGGGAACGGGGTCTAGGTTGGTGGGTGCCACTACTTCACATCAGGTCAGACTGATTTCCAGCAGCAGTGCGTTGCTGTGGTGCACAGTTAACTTTCTAGTTAGTACTGGGGCTCTGCATTTTGATGTTAAATTCTGCACTGAACTGTGGTAAATGGAATGCTGCACAAAGTAAAAACCAAGTATAAAGGTTGGTATAGGTTGTTAATTAAAACTGAAGGCCAAAATTTGGGGTTAAACATAGTACTTCCTTAGTTCAGACTTAATGATTCCAATTCAGACACTTGAGTCAATGGCAAAGTGTCTTTGACTTCGAGGGGAAAAGAGCTGTGTTTTGCAAGATGATAGGATAATTGAAAAATTAAAGGCATTTTTTTAAAAGTCGTAGGATATTATTAGTAAACTTTTCCTTAACAAAAAAACCCCAGCAAACCCTAAATTATTTCCATTTTGAATGATACATTCTGTTCCAGGATATATTTTCCTCTTAACTTTTTTGAGATATTTTCTGAGATAAATATGACTATCTGAAGATCAACAAGCACCTTTCTATAAATATTTGTCCTGAATAATAGGTAGCAGCTCATTTTTTAAAATAGATAAATTCTGAAAGAAAAATGCTAAAATATTCCCAGAGTGTCATCAGTTAATTGCCTGTGGAGCAGATGATAAAAACTGGACTCTAAGTTCAGTGCTCTAAGCTCAAATCACATTGTTCTGTAAGTGGGAACCAAGGGTAAATACTGGGGAAACTGGACAGCTCATAGATTTGAAAAAAAAAAAAAAAAAGTCAGAGTATGGAAAAGAAAGGATACAACAGATTCATTTAGAGTGAAGGATAGCATACAATAAGATTTTCATCAAGTAATATTAAAGCTATTTCCCATATGCTTTTACTTTGCCATACTTTTTTTTGCAACTTTGAGCAACAAGATGCTGCAAGAGGACAATTATAATAAGTAATTTTAAATAAAGATAAAAGAATTAAAATGCCTAATTACTGTGCAAAGGACGAGTCTGTTAAGTCTGGAGACTGATTTCTCAGTGAAAAGTGCTCATAAAGATCACTGAAATGGCTGAAACTCTGAGAACTTTGACAACAAAATTGCTTCCTGCACCTGTTGATCTGGTTACATCTGTAAAGATGGAACTCTAGCGAATGCATGGATTTGTATATGCATGACTTAACCTAAAACCTATTCCTCCTAGGCTTCCTTTTCCCTTCTTTTTTTCCCTCCCTCCTTCCTCGAGTTTTACATCTTTTAGAAAACATTACTTGTTCTTTTTTTCTGAGGCGATGCAAAGTGTCTCTCTCCATCTATTTCATCAGATGCACTAAGAAGGTTGATCCATGCTTTCTATTTGCTACAGATGGCTTCCAAGCCTCTATCCACTTCAGTCTTTGGCATATTGTTTTTGCTGTTGGCTGTTGCCTCATTTCTTCTTTTTGCTGATCAACAGTGTCTTCTGAGCAGCTCATCAATGGGCAAAGGAGAAGGAATGTCCCTGTGAAACATTTGTGCTATGCTTTTGCACTCCTAAAAATAGCAGGAGATTGAGCTGCTTTTTAAAAACGCAGAAGTAGGCTCTTGAGATCATCAATCATCCAAAGAGACAGGGAGATTTGATCAGATACATGAAGCTTGGAACAAGCCGGTGGAGAGACCACCAAAACATTAAACGATAGCAAACTAGAAATAGGCACAAACTCCAGACTAGAGGCTTTTCTCTTATGATGAAAAATATTTACAGAAAATCTAAATCTTCTGTTTTCACAAAGAGCAGGATTTTTTTAATCTGAAGTATGCATAGTTAAAAGTATACCTAGAAAAAACACTTTGGGAAGGAGAAAACAACATGAGGAGAATGCCCAAGGCAGAATGACTGATAGAGACTTGGCAAATAAAGAAACATCTGGTGAAGGAATGCATCTGTCTGAGGGCTGGGTTTTTCTGAACCACTTAATAACTGCTAAAGTTGTGAAATCAGCAGGTACTAGGTTGTTGGTGCTCTTTATTTTTCTTCAATTCTATGTATGCCATTTGATTAAAACAAGGAGTGACAGGTGACTGAGGGCAGAGCACTTGTTATGAAGATTTCCAGCGGATTGTTTTAAAGGTGCTGAAGCAAAATGTCAGTTAAATCTACTCAAAACTTTCAGTGATGTTCGTAGCCTTTTGTACCATTATGTACAAATCAAGAAAATACTTTCAAAACTATCCAATAATATACTTAAATAGCATTTTTCATTTCATACGGCGTGAAGCACTCTCGTACAGAAGAAGCAATTTTTCTGAAAGTGATGATGAACTAGGAAGCTGGGCATGTGGAAGATATTTATCTATCATGGTTTGTCAAAGAAACCTGGCTGGTGGTTTTTTTTCCAGTTACATGTGCGCTGAACAAGAACAATGCAGAGTAACAGCGTTTGTAGCCACTGCATCTCCCCAGCTAGTTAGAAGGCTTAGTGTCTGTTTGCATATTAATTTTAAATGGGTGACTCTCAATCACCTCAGTCATAAGCAGAGGTGAGAATATTTTAAAGTTCAAACGGATTGGTATAAGGCTTGCTTGTTTCGTAAATGAGCTGTTTGCGGAATAGTATTAGGCCAAGCTCTTGCCTCACTATATCTTATCACAATATTTGAAGTTACAGGGGTCTTTGCAAATTGATACTCGGGAGGCTGTTTGCAGTTTTCTGTTAACACAAATGTACTGATTAGCAAATGTTATTAAAAATGGGTTCATATTCAACCAGTATTCTATGATACGCGCATTTTAAAACTCACAATGTTGGCTGTATTGTAGGGTTTTTTCTGATTTATGTGCCAGATGAATAGTATTATAACAATGTACTGCTGTTATTCTGGTTTGATATTTATTATGCAATTACCTTCATTGCAATTACTTTCTGCTGGTTAAAAGCACTATTCAAACTTTTTAAAAAGCAGGACTTTTGTAATATCTTTTTTTTTTAATGTATTTGATGCTGTACAAGGGCCAGCTTATTTGAAGAGTGGGATCGGTGGTTAGAAACAAAAATAGCCACTAAGCAGAGGCAGTGTGGATTGTCAGCCTGACAGCCTTGTTAGAATGGGGTCAAATACCTGTCTATTGCCTGGTTACCAATAGAGTTCACTTTGGCTGTCAATGTATGTTGCTACCATGTGAATTAAAAAAGTAACTTAGCCCCTAACAGCTTTTGATGCTGATATGAAAAGCTGCAAAAACATGGGAAAGCTACTTAAGAAAGGTATTTATATCAGTACTGGAATGGAAGAAGAAAGGAGCTGGACAAGCAAGGGTGTAACACATGTCTGTTTGTACCGTTGAAGGACAACTAACCAGACCATCGTGAGCAGCAGATGAATATGGACGAAGTTTCATGCTCCCATTTAAACTGATGGCACAGAGAGAAAGCAGCATCTTTTCTGGGTGAAGGTGGACACAAATGTACTACCTGTGAAACACTTCAGAAGTTTAGTTATTAAGCAGGAATATGTTGTTGACATCACTCTGGCTCTGCTTGGTGAGAATTGTGTAGAACTGTGTTTCATTCTCTGAAACAGTGACAACCAAGACAGTTGGGTTTTGTATAGTTCTATTAATAATATAGTAAGCATCAAACAAAAAATATTTTCTGAGAAGTATGAGCTATGGGAATTATATTAATCTCCTGAACTGGAACTGTAGAGGCTTAGAAAGCTTAAATCAAGGGCATCCAAATTTTGCCCAACTGAGGGCTGTGTTGGCATCTTGTCTGGAGCTTGAGGGCTGAATCTCATTGCTTATTGCTGGCCTCCCCTTTAACGTGGAGCTGCAGCTAATGGAGATAAGCTCAGAACTGGAGAGTAAAACATTCCTGGTACCTACATTAGAGTTTTGGGGTTTTTTGTATTAAAATGACTACATAGACAGCAGAAAGCAGTTACTCTTCACCCCTCGATGTTTTTCATGTTCACTGATTTCAGGATATACTAGCTCAGAATCTAAAGTTCAAGCTGGTTTCTTTCTAATATGTCATCAACAGAAATATAGTCTCTGCATGCAAAAATGAAGTGATTTAATCTAACCTATTCCTGTCAGTTCACTTACAGAACCTGCTTTGAATTGTGAAAGTTTGGTTTCTAGTGACCAATTCTGAGAATGCATAATGTATCATATAACAAGTAATCAATAACAAATTAACAGAGAAATTTTCTTTAATTTTAAGCATTACCTTCAGTAGGTTTCTTTTTTCCCCTTCTTCCTGGAGACTTGTAACACTAATATCATACAAGGTCATCTTGCAATTGCAACATACTAGTGCATATATTGAACTCCACTCCAGGACTTCTGTGTTGAACCTCAGAGTTCACAAACAAATATTCATTTAAACAGAAGTATCAATTTCTTGTTGGCTCTTTCCATAAGATAGTTTTCCTGCCATTCCATGTTCACCTATTGAGAACTACAAAATCATGAGTTGAATAATGTCCAAATTGTTCTGTATTCAAATAAAAACTGCTAGAGTAACAAATTCAGACTGTAGGACAATAGGCAGAGAGTTGGTTTCCCATCTCTCATATCATCATATCTACCATAACATTAGCATGTTTCTTGATAACATAGGTATGAATTTGTAACTACAAAGCTTTTACAGCTTTTGGTAATTTCTTTTGGTTTTGGTTACACACACACACACACACACACCCCTGTTGCACTTGTTGAATACACTAGTAATTAACTGCTTTACTTAAAACAATAATTTGGATTCTTCAGGGCTCCAAGAATAAATGTGTGTATATGGGTATTTGATCAATCCACCCCTCTGCCTGTTGCATTTGTTATTATTTTCAGTGATACATTTTTTTTACATCTTTTACATTAAATGAAAAATACATTTACAATTAATATTATACTGAGATTTAGATGCTAAACAAATGGGGCAATAAAGATAGATTCATTGAAGTAATCCCACAGACAATAACTTCTTATTTCTACAAGATTTTCCTCTTTGGTTTTGGTAGGTGAAAATAAAAGGAGGTGCATATCAAATAGCCATTTAAGATAAAGGGATGATTTGAATAGATGGGTGGGGAAACATTTATTTTATTTCACACAGAAGAAAGTTGCTTTATGTGCAGGTGGATTGCAGAAGGTTTCCCTCTTCTGAAGCCCATCTGGGAAGTTAGTTTAGCTCTATTGATGTTTAAGACTCCTTCTTTCATCACAACCACATGCCAAGACAATAAGTAATTGAACTGCGTGTTTTGCCTTTTTAAAAAGGTGTAATCTCCTTCTGAAGTGTAGAGAGATGTTTAGCAGGATTTTTTTCTAATTTATCTGTCATCGCACCATGCAGGCGAGGTTCCAAGCCTAGATGCAGTATCTCTTTATCATCTCCTTTTGATGAACACCTGTTTCTGGTGTACAAATGTGTATCTGCTGAAATGCAAAATTGAAATAATTTTAACAGTATAAGAATAATTAGGAATCTTTTTTTTAAAGGTCCACCTGTTCAAAATACTGTTTTGTTTATTTCTACATTACATATAACATAGACACACATGCATAGCAATTCTGGTTGCATAAGCATAATTTTTCTGTAGTATTTTAATCTAAAAATGAAATTATTTGTAATTTAAAAATCTAGAAGTCTAGAAATGAAAAAAAAGGTGTATTTAGGCATAGGTTACAATTTGTGTACTGTCTCTAACATAGCTATTAAAAGAATAAATATTTTAAAATAAGATTTCTGTTCCGTGCTTTCAGATTTATAATGTGAAAACAGATATGAGTGTAAATTTTATTCACTTTTTTGATAAAGCCATTTTATTTACAATATTAAAATATATCTATTTCATAAAAATCCCTTACAAAAAAGTAAATACAATAGATTTTTGAAATTATTTTATGAACATAGCTATGCATGGTCCACTTCAAAACCAGAAACAATAACTGGGACCTTTAAATATATTTTAATCATGTATTCTTTATTCATTGATTTAATTTATATCTTAAAATGTAAAGAGTTCTATTCTTTTATAATAAATTGATCCAGAAATTCTAATAATTTGCTCCTTCTAATTTGTTATACTACTGATTAGACAACAGCTGAACAAGTCTTAAATTGAAATTTCAAATTTAAAAATGTGTATTCATCTATAAATGCAAAAATACATCCCATAATTCATAAGTTATGTCAATTTGTTATAGACTTATATCCCTTCATCGGTAGGAGACATTTTGAAGGCTGGTTAAAGACTATTATCAGTGATTTATCAACATCAAGATAGGGGTGTATATTTACAATTACAATGTAATTCATAAAGTCTGTCACTATTTATATTTCCTAATTTAACTTCAAATTGACAACAGAGGTATATCTAAACTAGACAAGCATAATTTTTTTCAGTAGATAATACCTCTTAAAATACATGAAGAAAATGTGATAAATTTAAGGAAGAGGGCAAATCTCATATATGTAGTTTTATTCTCACTAGTACATTTCTAATTTACTGAGGATATTGGGGAGTAACGTTCACAGACTAGTTGATTGTTAAATCAATCTCCATATCTTTCATATTTTAGTCAAATTATCTAACTCAGTTGAAGAGATTTCCTACTAATTTCTACTCCTATCTCAAATACTTTTACTGCTATTGATCTCATGTACCTTTCATGGAAGGTTATTCCATTGTTTAGTGGAACAATGGAATAAAACTAACTATTAACTATAATGAACCCTATAAATGGTAGTTAAGAATTTAGGTTTTGCAAGTTTCCATTATAACACCTTGCTTTCATCTGCTTTAAGCTTGCAAAGCTTTAAGAATTTGAGAAATTTTGCTCAACTAATTTCTGCTCTCAGCCTATGATGTTTTATGGTTTATTTGAAAGTTGAAATAAAATCTCTCCAGCCATTTTGTAGGTGGAGGCAGTGGACACAAAATACTTAAATCTTCACAGTATAGAGGGAAATACAGTACTAAGAATTGGTTTTGACTAGGTTATAAAGGAAGAGGCTGAAGCATGGGCACAATCATCTGTAAATGAACACCTTGGCTTAACTTAGGGAAATAAATAGGGGGGGAACTTTGTTTCAAGGTTTGTTTTGAAGAGTGGTTGTTTTCCATATCCTAAGATTTTTGCAGAGCTTTATGAAGTGCTGTGTTTGAAAGATAAAACAAATTTCTCCTCACATGGAACTCTAAACCCTTTCCTGTTTTGAGACGTGCTTTTTGGTCCATAGTCCTTCAGTTTCATCACTTAACTTTTCATAATCATAACTTTTAGGAAAAAAATTATTTATGTCAAATTAATGAACCATACCTAAACTGACTTTCTCTTTCATACTTTGCATATCTGTCACTCATGTTGCCATAGCAAGCTAATAGTTACAGGACCAGAGTGAACACGTAACAATGGCAAATGCTATCAAAAGACTTTAGGATGGAATAGGAACGTTACTGGAGTAAAGAAAATTTATCATCCCCATTTTTCCTTCAATCTTTGAACCTCTTCTAGTTGTGTACTGTAGCACTATAGCATTGAAGTAAGAAATACAGTTAGACACTGTCCTGGAAAGAGAAGTACCAAACTGATAGATTTTAGGTTGGTGGTTTTGTGCTGTTTGTTAGTTTGTTTGGTTTTTTTAAAGGGGGGTGGGTGGGCAGCAGATCCAGTGACACTTAAGTGTTTTAGCAGATTCATCTATTTCACTGAGTTATTTGCTTATTAAAAATATACTTGAAAAATACATATTAAAATATTTTTAATTTTATCTTGAGATTACTACATTACCTCTTAAATTTCATTGCATACATTGTATGATCAAATATTAACATTTTCTTTTCATGGTAACATAAAAATAGTGGGAAAAAAAATTAAGTTTCCAGAAAGCTGGAAAAGAAATTTTGTCCAGCTTGTGATGCAAGTAGAGTAGATGAAAATTACTGAATTAATGAAAAAAAAATTTATATATGATTATAGCATGCTCTACAGAAACATGCAGAAAAGGGAGGGCTGTTTATTTTTATTTTTTTCAGTATGTCTATATTCCTTAGTTTATGCTATTTTACATGTTTTAAGCTTTCATTTAAAAATTAATTTCTGAGGGTTTTTTCCTGTTGCAGTGATACAGATGTCACAGTGCAGACAGACACCCTGTCATGTTGAATTTAGTCTTGCGGAAAGGTGTCTCTAGACAAACAATAACAGCAGCAAAAGTGGGACTGCCATGTTCCTACATCACGTTCTCTACGATGAGCACTTCACAGTCTAGTTGCAACCATTTCCAGTCAAACCTAATTAAACACAGGCACGTTTTTCTTTCTACTAAAAGCAAACAACCCGTGTATAATGGTTATATTGTTAACTTTAATAAAAAGCTACAAACTGTGAAGGATGAGATTCCAACAGCAAGGTTAAGTCAGTGATGTATGTACATAGGGTTTTGGATTCAATGTGTTGTTTAACAGTTCAGCTAGTTAGAAAATACAAAAACAATGTCTTGAAAATTTTCAGAGTTTTATATGGGGCTCCATTCCAGGATTTAAAAATATTATTTTTATTTTCATTTTTCCCCAACTTGTTTCCAGCACGAATGCTGACATTTGAAGTTACTTTTTTTCTTTAATTACACCTTTCTTAGGTAATACAATGAATGATGCTTTGTTGCCTAAGGAAATCTGACTTATTTGTTGAAACTGAATATATGTGTGTACCTTAAAGCGTGTAAGCATACAGAATTCAGTGGAAAGAACGGGATTATGTTAAAATATTGACAGTTTCTTTCTGAACAGATAAAGAAAAGCTTCAAACAAGAATTTTTTGGGGGGAGTAATCTTAAACCATTCCATTTTAAAACTTTGTATGGTAAAGGCAAGATCTAAACATAAAGCAAATTTCATCATTGTTAATGAGAAGACTGTAATTTGACGCTTATTGATCATAGCCATATAGTCTCTACTTGTGCAAGGCTACATGAAGTAAGTACACGGATGAAGACACTGGTTTCATCATATGTGGGGTGCAGTCTCATGCATCTTTGAAATCAAGCTGGCAAGTGGACTTAAAATGCTGAGTAAACATTTGCCTAGTTGGTTTTAGGGTCTTCTGTTCCATAATATGTTCTGTACTTTCTTTTCCACTTAGTTCTGATCATTTAAGTAGGATCATTTATCCTGTTGGATGCTCAGCCTAGGATAGATTTGCAACACCGTGTTTCATTCTGACTTTTTTCTGATTGTTGAAAATCAGCTCATATATATCGATACCTGGAGAGATGCCCATTTGGGGTTATTTTAGTGGAGGAGTATCTCTCTTTGCTATGGTCCTATGTGCAGAAATTCCACACAATACTTTTCTCATTATAAATTTATGAAACTAGTTCAAATATAATAACTAAGGGAATTTTTACATCTAGCTGAAACGTTTCCTTTCTTACTTATAGGCCATTATAAGTTTAGAAACTGAAATGACTGGTGAAAGCAATCTTCCATTTAAGTGATGCTTTATATGTATTTTGTTGAACACACTATCCATTTTATTTCTTTTATATGAGCCATGGAAATTAACTACTTCTAGCCCTTCTCCTTGCATCTTATTTTTTAAACCTTTGAATACCATCACTGTCCCTTTTTGTTTCTAATTGCCATACCGTAGAATGTGCCAACCCCCAATCACACATGTTATTCCAGGTGTACGAGTTAGCGATTCCTCTAAACAATGAAGTGACTGTCTATATCTCTGTCTTTGTTTCCTCCTCTAATCTTTTCACCCTAATTGTCATGTCATCAGACATACCTATAAAACATACACCTATTACCAGACCAATTAAGGTGATCTTCACTTTCTAACCCATGTGAAAATACAAGGCCCAGCTTCAGTAACACATTCTGTTAGGCTGCAGTTGCTCTAAATATAAGTTATGTTCTTGGGACAGTTTTAAGAAGTGTGAGGATGATCAGAAAGCTTACAATGGCTATTAAAAGCTAAAACTTCATTATCAGAAACCTGAAACCTGTTATAAGAATTATTAGTATTTTTATTAGATTGGTGTCTGAAGCTCTAGCTATTGGTCCAGACCCTTTTTATTACAACATAAGGTACAAATACAGAAGAAAAAGATAGACCCTGACCTGAAGAACTTATAGTCAAAGTAGAATCATGAGCAGAGAGAGAATGAAGGTGTCAGAAGTCTTTCATTAGAGTGATTGAGAAAAATGATGTATTTGGGGAGGTGTCAAAGGGGAGGCATTAAGAGATATTAGAGATACCAGTTTGAGTTAGAAGAATGGTTTAAAGTAGGGAGAAAAAGGGAACCTTGAACTTATTTCTGAGAAAAGCTTTTATAGTAAACCTCTGAGTACTATGAAATTCAGTGGACACTAAGTCTATGCAGTTGAACTAAGGCCATAGTCTTTCAAAAGAGTCATCCGCTCATTATTCTTTGCTGAGTTGTTTTTGAGAAGACCACGATTTCAGAGCGGATGAAAATTTTCATTTTTTTCACTGTCATACCAAAATATGAATATATATGTATAGATGATCTCTATGGTTTCAGTTAGCTCAAATAGTCTATTTAGAATTTTACACATGCTATAGATAACCTGTGTGGATGCTGATGAATCCTGATTTGGATTTCATACAGTTTTTATATTTTCATGGAAGACACTTACAATGCATCATTTATAATCTTGTGGCTTTCAGTGTTTCAGTGCTTTTGATGGTACTCTACAGACATTCAGGTGAACAGGAATAGATGTCAGCTGATGACTGGGAAGAGTGTAATTGCTTTTTTTGAGGTATAAAATCCACATCCATTAAAAAAAACATGTAAATATTAAAAGGAAATCTACTTGCTCATAAACCTTTGAAAAATTGTCATATTGTCAATTATTATCATGTATTGTCAAATGTAGTCATACTGTCAATTGTCTTAAAGCTTTGGTAATTGTCAGTAGCTTAATGATGGAGTACTTCAGATTTCTATGTCTGTTGTATGGGAGGTTGGAGGTACCTACAGGAGGCTCTCTTGAACATTTGTGTGCTCTTCCTGATTCCTTCCATCTTCTCTTGCTGGCTCTCAGCCCCTCCTGGCCTTCTGAGAACCCATGTTTCACCTGGACCTTTTATGCTATTGCTTTCTTACAATGAACAAGGCTGACTGGAAATAGTGGGGAAAAAACCACCTAATAATAAAATAAAGTATCTTATTAATTGTTTCCTGTTGGTGATTAGAACCTAAGTTAAGAGAACATTTTGCCCAAACACTTTTTATAGGTCTTATTGTTTACAGACACCTCTCTAAATTTGTATTTAACTGATGGTGCTTTGTAATAAGGTTTGCTTCTTTACCTGCTTCTAGCAGATAACAAAGGAAAGGAACATAAAAATTTTGTTAGAAATTTTCTTCAACCATTTTGTTGCTCTGTAGACCTTTGGCTGTCTTCCACATATCCCCTTTTCTCTGGGGACTGAAAGAGGAGGTTGCAATCGGTTTCCCCTATCTGCACTCATGCAACCTTGTTTCATGGGTCACAGACTTGTTAATCTGGGTCCGACAGGTCAAAAGGAACAAAGAGTGGATGTTTGGCCTGGGACTTAATCTTTTTTTTTTTTCAGTTTAAAGCAGGTAGCCTGCTTAAGTATCCTAGTAAACTTTATTTCTGCATCTTTGGTAAAAAGCCATGTAGAAAAGAGTGGGAGAAGTACAGATAACTACTGTAAGTTATTAATGATATGTGACAATGGCTGGGGTTGTTTTTTTCCTTTTTTTCCCCGCTCCCCCTCCCCAACAGAAGACTGGAATATCAACAAAATGAAATATATTGCAGGAAATATCAGCCTTCCTCTTTCTAGAAAAAATATTTAAAAGCTGTCAGATTTTTTTTTAAGTTTTAATTTTAAAAGTGCCTTTTTTTTTCTAGAAGCATAAAGAAAATTATTTAATCAGTACTGCTTACAGTTGCATGTTCTTTAGTAGCAGAAAAACATGGGCTGCAAAGAGAGGCAGAATAAGACAGTATTTCATGTTGTGAAAGACAATTAGGGAAGAACCTATGCTGGATGCATAATTAGTTAGTAAGGTGAAAGGCCAGGAGAAGGCCACCAGTGGTATGAGATGTGAGGGAGTCCAAAAAGAAGTCCCCCTTGCATAGAGATAGGTTGTATGGCTTGAGATAATCTGTCGGAAATCTATCACAGATGAAGATATGCTAAAGAAGTAGGCTTTTGTAAAAGAAAGGAGGAAATGAAGGTGCAGAAAAACACCTTAAATATTAACTCCTTTCTGCAGTGGAAGGACAAGAGGGTATTCCTAGTGTTTCGGAGCTCCAGTCAACCAGGTCTGGAGTCTGGTTTTGTAAGACAGGAAAAAGTGAGATTAGGCTCAGCCAGCCTAGTGCCTGCCAAATGTACAGAGAAAAGAAGGTGCCATGACAGATTGTTACTGATTTGAATCCAGTGAATCTGTATGTCATGTTCCCTATCCAAACCAAACCATCCGTTACTTGAGCACTGATAATGGAAGATCTTTTGGACTTAAGACTCAGTACTAAAGGAATAAAATTTGGAGACTTAACTCTGTATTAGGAGAAAAATATAACAAAGCAGAGCATTAACTTGCTTAGTTTGATCTTATTTCTGATACAGTCACTGCAGTATGTATTAGGTCTTAGGAGGATCAAAAAGCATTTTAGAACTGAGGCTATACAAGAATTTTCCTACTATGAAAACTTGCTTGACTGAACAAGTTAAGATTATTCAGTATGTGGGTTCCTATCTGTTATATACTGACAGGTATCTCTATTGCCGGAACAGGCTAAATGTTTTGTACCAGTCAGAAGTATGAAAACTACCCAGATTTCTGGTAAACACTGACAGAAAATAATTACACATCACATTGTGTGGTACGGTAGTTAAACACTTCTGTTTACTGAGATCATATCCAGTGATTTGAAAGATTAAATCTGATTTTTAAAACTTTCTAGAATAAAGTGCGTGGATCCAAACCCTCCTGCTTTGAGATTACAGGATAAGGTGTGAATTTATTTATTCAGTTCCAGTTTTTCCAAGTACCCAGTAGAATTGTGGATTCCTTTTTTATTTTTTTATTATTATTTTAACATCAATAAGACAAAACACCCCAACCATGTGATGTCTAACTTTTTCCTCCTTTTCTCTATTGCATTAAACTAGCAGGTCAAATTAGAGAATCTATATCCAAACATCTCCAGTGCTGAAATGCAGACCTGGGACTACTTAAATTATCATTGGGATTCCTCCTGGCTTTTGGGGCATCCATAATTTTAATCTGTGTTGGTTAGAGCTAACAATCAACGATCTACTTCTAAGGGAACCTTTTGGAATCGCAGAAGCATCTGGGCTATTGCGCTACTCCAAGCACTGTAGTGTATCTTTTGGGTGCTACTGAGCCTTAAATAATAATGATACTGATTTTTGCAGCCTGAGTAGCTTGAACTCATCTTGAAGTGTAAGCTGAAACAAGGTCAGAAAGATCCAATGGCTCAGTAGGATATGGCAGGTTTTGGTCGTAGTATTGTGGGAAACGGTCCCAGTTTAAACAAAACAAAGCAAAACAAATCCTCTAAAGCTAGAGAAATAATCATTAACTCTTTTGTGATACAGGATTTCTTTGGCTCAGAAGATATCATCTTCTATTATCCCCGCCTTAGGGTTTCAAGAGAGCAGAAATACACATGGTACTTGCTCTGCCACCTTAAACTTTGACTGAGGGAGGCAAGGGAAATGCTTAGAGCAGAGTCATGGGAGGGCAAGGTTTTAAATAAAAATTGCATTGCAACACAATGCAACTCTTCAGGAGTATGTATCCTGTACAATACAATCCCTGTCCCTGAAATCTTCAAGGTGACCTCCCACTTGTGTTGAAAAAAAGTCTTTGGGAGGGACCACCCGGCTAGGAACTGGAGCTGTAAGTGTTGCCTTGTAGGTCTAGTAGAGTTCAGGAATGTCCCTGTTTAGATTGCTTTGTATTTTTTGTTTTAATTGTTCTCTCAGCTCTGAATGAAAAAATGAACAATAATAGAGCTGTGTGAGATTGAAATATATGAATCCATAATAATTTCCCTCAGCTTTCAGGAAAGCTAAAGAGTAAATATCAAACCGCTCAGAATTAGTGATCTCTAAGTCTTCTATCTCTTCTGACCCTTTTTAATTCTAGTCTTACATTGTAGGTGCCACATCGCTATAAAGCAGCATTTAAAGTGATCCGAGAGCTGTTGTGGTGTTTTTGGGTCATCAGCTAGAGCGCGCTACTTTTAGGCCAGCAATTGTTCATTCTCCCTTTCTGTCTCCTAATTTTCTTTCATTTTTGCACATATTTTTGTGTCTTTAGTACAGTAGGTTTGCTCAAGGTTTATAGCTAGTTATCTTCTCATTTGCTCTCATTATTTCAACCTTAAATAAAAAATTAAGACCAGGATGCTAAACATAAATAAACCAATTCTGTTGTGAAAGTAACCCAGGAAAACTTGTTTCACTGGTTCAGCTTATAATAGAAACTAATATTTTAATCTCGTTAATGATAAAATTTCTATAGTGCTTTATGGCAATTTTTGTGTGGAAAAGTTAAAAACAAAGGTGAACAACTTAAGTCTAAACATTTCCTGCAGTCACACTGATGACAGATGTCCTGTTATAGTTTTTGGTATTTTCAGAGCAAATAGACTAATGACAAATGTGCCTGTTGAAATCTAAGCTCTCTTCTGAAAATGAGTTAGCATTGGCATCTCCTCAATTTAAATACTATGCATTCTGCTGTATTTTCTGCATTTAAAGAAAGTCAGATTCTTTCCCCCCCTGCCTTCAATGCAGTCAGCATCTCTTTAATTTTTTCCAATAATATTGCAGTACTTCAGTACTCATTTTAAAGATAGATGGATTTTTTTCTCATAAAGAAGAACATTGTGGGGTAAAAAAACCCGCTGGATGTGATTTCAAAAAATGTCAAAATATGTCAAACGCAGAAACCACTCAAGGGTTTCATTAACTGAAGCTTTGGTGATAAGTGTCATCTTGTCAAAGACCCACCCATCTCTCCCAATACATTACCAAATGTACTAATTTCCTTGCTGAGCTTGATGTTTATTGTATAGCTGAAATTGAAAATGGTCGGTAATGGAGTGAGCTTCAATCCAAGACCAATTCTGAATCTAAATTACTTGCTTCTTTCAATAGCATTGACAGAGGAGAGCTTTGTGCACCTTGTACCTAATCAACCCTTACTGTGACCCTAAATTCAGCAGTCTTCAGAGATTAATAATAAAATCCTCAGTTCAAACAAGTATTTGCCCTGAACGAGTTGCCCATTTCTTATGCTGAAAATGAAAGAATGTGACATTTTTTAAAGATCTGCATGTTGTGGACCCTCACTAATTTTTGATCTTTGACCTAAGGAGGCAGTTTTATGAATAAAAATCCCATGTAGACCTGAGGTATGTGTTCTTAAAGGAAACATCTTTTTTGAAGGAATAATTTTAATCTTATTCTGTTTTAGAATAGAAATTAAATGATAACATCTATTTACAGGTGTGAAATAAATGCTGGAGGGTGTTTTTGTCCAAAACCAAGTCCACTTCCATAGAAGCACAAATAGTTAAGAGTAATACGTTAAGAAAAGGATAGGTAATTTCATTTTATTTATTTTATTGGTTATAAACCCTTTTCAAGCTAGTGATTTACCCAGTTTCAAAAGTTTTCACTGGGTTACAAAAGTGGGAGAAGTGTTCTATCTTTGCTTCATCTATCCCACAGATGGCACAAGTCATTGTACAGAGTACTTGGTTGCTTATTTGGAATCTGAATCTAAATATTTTGAGACAAAGGAGGAAAGTTAGCTCTATTGAAATCAACAGGAAAAAGTTCTAACCGGAAAAGGAAAACGATGATCCAAACTGATGGGGCAGAATGAAATTTCCTTTTGTTTAGCAACATCCAATTTCAGTGCAGGAGACCATGACATGGTCTTTAGTAGTTGGAAAATGCAGGCTGCAGACAGCTTAGGAAGCAGAGTTTTCTGGCTGCTTTAGGTGAAATCTGAGAGTATGATGAAAGGGATAGGGAAATGATGTTGCAATACAGTTAAGTACACTGGTTTCCTTCAGTAGAGGGCAATAGTGAGGCATGTGACAGTCATCAGTATTTGTCTACTAATTCGGTAGAAAAAGTGAAATTTGAGAGATTAACTGCTCCTTATAGAACTATTTGCTTGCATCAGCTGGTGGATTTGTCAGTGAAGCTGTGTAGAAGGACACAGGTCAGTTTACATCTTGCAGAGTCCTTCATTTTTTCCCAGCCTGTGTTTTCCACCCATGTTTTGTTTGTGGCCCTTGCCCACAATGTCCTTCCTGCAGCCAGCAGGCCGCTGTCCATGGCTTTTGGAGTGGTTGGTTTGAGTGGAGCAGCTGAGTTATGACGCACAGTCCCATTTGCTTTGGAGATCAGAAAGAGCTGGTTTCAATGAGATCACGTCATGAACCCAGTGAACTGTATTAAATGGATTTTTGCGGTAAAACCAAAGCAATAATATTATATTGTAGCTGAAGCTAGATAGCATGGTTGGGATGCGTTAACATTCTTTCACACTAGAACTAATGTTGGCGGATTCTGTAAATGTTTTGGATAAGCAACAGTAAGCATATTCAGAAGTTCCTCTGTGTTCTGGATCATAATTTTTATTGAGTCTTAATAAGACACTGGAAAAAGTCACAGGCTTTTCTCCCCTGACTTTCACATCAGGATGTATTGAGGGGAAGGTTTGTTTATGCTGGGTTGAAGATGACACTGACCTGTTACCTAGAAACCCAATGACTGATTCACATTACTGATCAGTCCCCCACTGCCCTTGTAATTTGTATTCAGTTTTGAGCCTTATTTCTTTGATATATATTGATATTAAGTAGACTTAAACCTGTCTATCATAGTTACACCACTGTTAGGTCTGGTGTAAACACAGGGAAGTTCCATAACTCTAAACTTTCTGTCACTGTTAAATGGTGCAGCACACAGAGACACGGCCTCCTCGGCGAGTCACATCCATGCAGAGTAGCTGCAGAGTACTACTGAATCAGAATCACTACTTGGCAACAATTATGACAGTGTCTTTCTTGCACTTTGCAAAGAGTTAAATGAGTAAATAGAAGATGATGGGAAAATAGGCAAAATTCACTACATGCTGGGAAATTTTTAAGATCATCTTGCATATTCATCTCAATAAAGAGAAGAGGTTGTTTTCCCATGCATAACTGCAAGCATAGAAAGAAATGTGCCTGCTTATCATTCATTCATCTCATCTGTAAAATGGGAATTTGTCTCCTGGGCAGAATGAAACAATTCTTTAATGCTTATAAAACACTTTTGGTGAGAGTAAATGGTAGCTATAAAATTCTGAATAGTTGTGTTTGTTAATAATCAAGTACAGCAGTCTTGTCTCTTGTACTACTCTTCACTGCATCTCAGATCTTTAGTCTCAATATTATGCCTATAGTCCATTGAAATAATTTATGATAAAAGCAAACTAATTGCACTGAAAATAATAAATGTCATGGTCTCATATTCTTTATGCACTGCTCCCATATTGGGGCACTATAACCTGGAGAATTTCTGAGAAAGCATCAACACCTGCATCATGTCTGCTCAGAATTATGTGCATAACCAATGTGCTTATTGGTTTAGGACACTAGACTGCACTTACTCTGTATGTTTATTGGCTGAACAAAGGGGTTTGTAATTATTCTTCTGTCCTAAAAACAGATTCTACCAGAAAACCATGTTCTTTCTATACTTCAAGGGCTATTTGTTGAATATTTAGTGAATTGCTGCCACATTTCTTTTTGATGAAGCTTTATAATGTATCTTATCTCATGACACACTGGAATCCCCTGACCTCTCAGTGGTGTTTTTTTTTTTTCTCCAGGATTCTTGTTGCTGCTTTCATTCCCTGCATTCCTGTTGCTCTTTTGAATGATAGTTATTTAGGTAATCCATACCTTCCTGAAATTATTTCTGTATGCCTGTTGTTTATGAGATTGAACCTATAAGCTGATGTAGATCACTGACATGGCTGAACTCATCTTGGAACAAACCTCCCACATATCATATCCATATTCTAATCAGATATTACTTCTTTCATTAATATCTTAATACTTCACTGGTGATAACTCAAATATAATGTGATTATTACTTGCTTGTTTAGTAACAAATGGCTGTATCTGACAAACACTTTAAGTACTTTGTTGGCCTGTGGTTAGAAGGGCAGTTGTGCATAGACTTTTTTCTCTTAGATAAGCCAGTTATGATTTGAAGCTTAATTCAGTAAGACTTAGCATCTACAGAGTGCTTTAAGAATTTATAATTCCATTTAATCTATGTGTGCTTGTGTATGTGTGTTTGAACACAGATGTCTTTCAGTGCTCAAAGTTGTTGGGTTTTTTATTTATCTTAGTAGTAGCTATAGGGTAAACTCATAGCTCCACAGTCAGTTCCTGTGGGAAATATAAATGCATGCATGGACATAATTGTATATTCTGTTTTCCTGTATTACTTGATTGAACCTGAGGTTCACTTTCTTGTGAACAGCTCCTTTGTGCTTCTTCTTTTTTTTTTTTTTTTTTCCATCTTTCACTCATGGGAAAACATCTTTGAAGGTGTTCACAGAAGTTGTAAACTTTTCCTTCTATTTCAGTTTCTTTTGGAGAAAGTCATTAGTGTGGAATGACAGCACCTTTGAGCTGGGTGCCAAATATCATTTCCAACATTACTGCATCCATTTTGCCTTCTGGATTTTCCCAGCTATGCAATTTCAATCACTAATGAAATTGGTAGGAAAAGATGTTCCTCCTCTTAGCTCACATCTTAAGGAAAGAGGATCTCTGATGACTACTGGATATATCCATGTAAAGTCTG
Source organism: Balearica regulorum gibbericeps (assembly GCF_011004875.1). NCBI lineage: Eukaryota > Metazoa > Chordata > Aves > Gruiformes > Gruidae > Balearica > Balearica regulorum. The sequence continues at coordinate 20,102,247 of NC_046192.1, read as the reverse complement.
AGCCATGCAGAATACATTTTAAGCATTCCCCTCTCAGGTGAAAGGCTTCACAGCTAGGTGTTGACAGGTCTTCCCAAAATGCTCTGCAGTAAAGGAAAAATAGTTACAAGATCTTTTGGGAGCAGTCTTTAGAACTGATAATTCTTATACCAAATTCACTGATGATAGTTGACTTCCAACTATGATATGTTAGCAGATGACCTAAGGACTGATGAAGCCTGAATGGAAGATCTTGAATTATCTTCTCTTTCAAGTACCAGGATTAATTTCCTTGATGTGGGCACTAACCAGAACTTCCAGTCATTCTGCTCTGAGGCTGATCTAGTTGTAGAATTTTTGTTAATGTATTCCTTGTCTTTGGACCAGTTTGCAAAAAATATGCCTTGATTTCATTGATTCCCACCCCAGTGTACTTATGGATCCTCTTATGGCAATGTGTTGCCAAGGTTCTGATGCTTATTGAACCTTGGCTGAGGTATGGCCAAGGAATGGTCAGATCCCGCTCTATTTGTGAGTGCAGTTACTGTGGAGCCTGCTTACTGGTTTAGATCTGCTTTTTCAATGGCTGGCTTGGTTCCTTACATGAATCTTAACTGCTTGCATTTCATGGCTTCAGTGTCGGATGTTTTCCAGCAATAGTCCATGCATGTTTACTTATGGTCAGACAAGTCCTACTCAATAGTAGGAACCAGGCATTACACAGTTGAGTGTACGGATTGCTTTTCTCCCTTGAAAATCTTTTCCGTTATTGTAGATTGTTTTCTAGACTTGAGGAATAGAAATTTTTTTGTCTATAATTTTTAACATGTATTTGGAATTAATTTCCTCCTCTTTCAGTCTTTCCTAAAAAGGTGCTGCTTTTTTCCACCCTGCTTCCCTGAGAGTTTTATTGAGCCCGGATGTGATCTTTGGTCCCAGCTGGAGACCTGTTCTTCAGTGGGATCTCAGGCTTTTTGAGGATTATCATTTTGCCAAGAAGATGGGTTAGAGTCTTAAGGATAATTCTCCTTATGCACCTCTTTTCCTTATAGAACCAGCCTTACTCAAGGCAGTCTCTGAATTCTGTTGATATTTGTAGCATGAATGTGCCACATATGATACAACTTATTAGCGGTATCCCTTCTCTTGTATGCTGAACTAAAATTTCTGTTCAGCGCAACATTGCATACAGTAAGCAGTTTATTAAAATCATCCATTAAAGTATTCTATATATCATTTTACAGGCTATAAGGGGTGGCAATAATAGAACTAATTTTCATGCTGTCTAGTCAGTTAGCAAACCATCACCATGGATTTTCCTATCCAATAACTGATCATCACATCAATTATTCATCTGAGCTGAAGATATAGCTGGCTAATAGATGTCATAGTCAATTTTCCAGTATAAAGCTCATAACAAAAATGGTTATTTATTAGCATACAATAGGAAACACGGGCATCGAGCAAGATTCATCAAACTTACAACAAATTTAAAGAGACTGAAAATCTTGCAAGATTTACTAATGTTTCTTTTCCCCAAATATTATGGGATTATGGAAAGTAAAAGAGATATCTTTGGGTTAATAACTCCTAGATTTTGGAATTATTTGCTCTTACTACTTAGCTCTGTGGGTTAGTGGATTTGTCATTTGGGCATTTTAGCTGCATATTTGCTGTGTAATTTGAGGATTCCAAGATGTGGGCAACACTACTGTAATGGTGGGCAGGTGTAATGGGAGTGTATAAAGGCTTCAAGGAATCCTGTAACTTAGAAAAAAAATCATTATGCCACACCTAAGTATTTGAGGAATGATGTTTTAATTTATCTGTTGCATATTTTTGTTTTCATATTTTCAAAGTGAACTGGTTTTAATTCTTGTAACTTTTATATATATTTCAGTTTTTACCTATTATGTTTTATCCCATGCTAATAACCCACAAAGTAGAAAAGAATGAATGCAGAACACGTATATGTCTTCAAAGTTTTGAATTTAAATAGATGGTCTATGTGCTCCCTGTTCATTGCAACAAGCAGTTAGTCATCCTGAGAGTTCATAGCTATTGATAAAACTGAGTGGTTAGCAGCCAATTCGTTTGAGTAAATGGTTCACTTCTAATCTTAAATCTCCCTGCCAATGTATTAGTATTCAGTCTTGATACCAGGAAAATGATGAAGCTGTTGGAGGCAGAGGGAGGGGAGGGAGAAGAGGTAAGAAGCTTATCAAGCTATTGGGCCTGTGTGAACCTTATGAAGTTCAACAAGGCCAAGTGCAAGGTCCTGCACATGGGTCGGGACAATCCCAAGCACAAATACAGGCTAGGTAGAGAATGGATTGAGAACAGTCTTGAGGAGAAGGACTTGGGAGTGCTGGATGATGATAAGCTGGACATGACCCAACAGTGTGCACTTGCAGCCCGGAAAGCCAAGTGTATCCTCGGCTGCATCACAAGAAGTGTGACCAGCAGGTTGAGGAAGGTGATTCTCCCCCTGCTCTTGTGAGACCTCACCTGGAGTACTGCATCCAGCTGTGGGGTCCCCAGTACAAGGAAGACATGGGCCTGTTGGAGCAAATCCAGAGAGGGGCCACCAAGATGATCAGAGGGCTGGAGCACTTCTCCTGTGAAGACAGGCTGAGAGAGTTGGGGTTGTTCAGCCCGGAGAAGAGAAGGCTCTGGGGAGACCAAATTGTGGCCTTATAGTACCTAAAGGGGGCCTACAGGAAAGCTGGAGAGGGACTATTTACAAGGGCATGTGATAGGACAAGAGGTAATGGCTTTAAACTGAAGGAGGGTAGGTTTAGATTAAAAACAGGTTGGATGGGGCTTTGGGCAACCTGGTCTAGTGGAGGGTGTCCCTGCCCATGGCAGGGGTTTGGAACTAGATGATCTTTAAGGTCTCTTCCAACCCAAATTGTTCTGATTCTGTGAAAAACAGAGCAGAACTTCAGCTACTCTTACAAACTACAGGGAGATGCTGGGAGAGTTAAAAGTCCAGAAAGACCTGCAGAAATTGTAGTCTTTAGCTATTTTTATTACAGAAGTACTGATGTCTAAAACTGTGATTGGAGCTTGATTATACTACCCATTGTATAAAAACAGAAGAGATGCCCACACCCCCAAAGAATTCATACTCTTGATAGTCAAATAAAAGAATGGGAGAACAGGAGATGATTTGCCAAAATCATACTGGAGGTTGGTAACAGTTGGGATAAAATTGGGAGTCCCAATGCAAAGTTTATTCCATAATCAATATTGTTTTACTTGACTAACCAGGTGAATGTAATAAATTTAATTAGCTATATACCTTGATGTATCAGGGCTCCCTATGACCGTTATCAAGAACACTGTATAGATAATACTGTCAATGGTAAAGTACTGTTAACTAAAGGTAAAAGTGTTTTCTAAGGAGATGACTGCTTAATTCATTTAAATTATATCAGTTTTTCTTGCTTCTCATTTTCAGATGATTTAAAAATAATTTTATTAGATTCTAGGAGATGTTTTTGCGTCTTACCTGAAGTAAATTGAGACAAAGTTGCATGTCACTCTGTTGCTAGAGGTAATATTATTTACTGTTCCAGCCAGAAAGACACAAAGATGGATTTAAACCTGTGCCTTGAAGTTTTCTTGCTTTTTTTTTTTTCTCTGTTGGACCCCTAGTATTGATTGAACACATTTATTTCTGAGGCTTAAAATGAAAATTTCTTGAATAAATAGCAACAGCGGTACCTACATTTTGTGGCATTTATGGATATTTACAGCTGTTTGGTTAATAGTAGTGTTTACTGGTACTGTCAGACACTTTACTTATTAAAAAGCCCGAATATTTTAACAAAAGATCACAAAATAAAAAGTAACTTGGAATACGGTCTTATGAGAGCATGTGTATGCGGTCTTGTGACAACGCTTCAGTGGGGAATAATTCAGAGAGAGTAATGAATGTAAGAGTCTGACTTGTGAAGTCCTATTAATGTTGTGTTAATCTATCACTGAAAATAACTTAGAAAATATCTGGGGAGGTGTTGGATTTTTTTGATGTTATATCTGCCCTTGGTATGTTAAAGTGTTAAATCCTCAGCAGATATGAATTGACATCACTCTATTAACATTAAAATGACAATGATGACTTACTGAGGATCAGCATTTAGATTTCATTTAAGCATTTTTAGGATTTTAGATTTTACATTTTAGATGCAATCATGCAGCAGATACCTTAACAATGCTTTTAGTTTTGTAAGTCAGACATAGATCTTTATAGCCTTGTGTGTAATTCCTCACATGAGCATGTTCATAGTTTCTAATTCTGCTTCCCCTTGTATTCAGCTGATTACACCAAAGAATGACAGAGCAGTCTTAACTCTGGGTAGATATTCTGGCCAAGCAGATTTATCGTAACAGTTTGCCACGTGCTCATCACTGTCCAGAATATAGAAATAAGAATATACACAGTTGTGTGTACGTGCATATTTTGTGTTCATGTTAGTTGTTTTCATCTGGTACAAAAATGTGGTAGATTACATTCATGGATTTGTAGAAATTTTCAGCAAGAGCACAAAGGCTTGCAGATAAATATGGGAATATTTGAAATCATGAACTGGAAAAAAAAAATTTGCAAAAGTGAATACATTGAAGTTGCCAAAGCAGAATCCCTCACCTTGAATCACAAGGGTAACCAATGACTGAAGCAACAAGATAAATGAAATAGAAAATGCATCCTTGAATAAACAGCTGGGGGAGTCCTCGAAAACAAATACTTCATTGATTTATCTTATCTTTTGGCAATAAAATTTGCCTTGTGTCCCCCATGTTCGTTCTGTAACAAGACTACAAAAATAATCTCAGTATGCCAGCATTGCATGGGATCAGTATTAAGAGATGACAAAAAATGAAGTGATATCTTGAAGTGAAAATAATTTCTCTTACTCTTCACTGCACTGTGCAGAAGCCGTGTTAAAACTGTGCAGCAGTCCACGTTGAAATCCTACAAAATGCTGCTTGGATTCCTTTGAATACCACTGATTGCCATACTGGCCTCTTTTACAGACACAGGTTATCTATCTCAAGAGTGGGGAGATATGGGCATGTTAAAAAAACCTGAAAGGTGCTGTTAGAGGAAGCTGCCAAACAGCTGTAGTAAAGATGACATCAGGGGACACAGGTGTGGCATTGCAGCATCCTGGGCTTTGATGCAAGTTGTCTTCCTCTTCCACTGGTGCTGTGGGATCAACAGCATTTCTGAATCTGTTCCAAAACATCTTCTGGTTCTTCCAATGGGACAATCTCTGAGAACATTTCAGAGACTTTATCTCATTTTATCATCTCTTAAAAGTTTTACTATAGTTTTGTCAAAGGAGGTGACACTTCATACTAGCATGTTACATTGTAAAATCTGCATGTAAAAAGTGTTGATTGTCTTTAGATACTCATTATCAAATGTCAGAGAGAAAGTGCTGCAAATCAAACAGCATGAGGGAGGTGTATCAGATGCCTTATATACAGGGGATATCCAGGAGCTGTATTGACAGGAATTAATCTTTATCCCAGCAGACATTATTAAAGGGAACCTAAAATATTATACTCACAAGAGAGAAAATGGGCTTCTGGTGTTTCATGGCCTTATTTAGTCTCACTGAGAACCTGTTTTAAAATTTAATGCCTTATTAGGATCTCTTCTTTAGTCAGAGGTGAGAGCCAAACCTCATGTGACTAGGGATATTGGTGGGTAATAAGGTCCAGTCCCTGAATTTAGTTTTAAATGTGCTCCTGTGGAAATGACCGGTAAAGTAGGATCTGCTGAGCGTCAGGAGGATGAGTGAGAATTGGCTGATCAGAGCTATGCTCATTATACTCTCTCAACCTGTCCATCCATTGCTGGCTCAGTAGAAATATCAGCCTTTTACTTAATTCATCTGATAGAATCGACCAGAAAAACTTGTTAATTCAGGAGAAACGTAACATGTCAGGATAAATTCTGGCAACCTATGCTTGATGAATCCCCAAAAGCTAAATGCTCAATAATTGTACAAGTTTGTAATTGACTTCTACCTAAATCAGTTTTCTGGCTGTCATTTCCAGACTTCAATCACATTAAGCAAAGCAAGTTTTCATGGGACAAGTACTGCAAAGTCTTACCTAGTTACTTAAATAAGGTCAGAATTTTGAAAGTCAGTTTTCTTGTGTGTTGTGCAAATAATAATCACAGTGAAGTTGGTTGGACTATATATAGAGGAGAAGTGTAAACTAATATTTCTCTTTGGTTTCAGGATCAAGTCATATTCCACAGGGCAAAGGTGACTTACATGGTGTGATCTAGATCCATTCTTATAGAATTTTCTCAAAGTTTTGAACTCTGTTCTCACATTAACAAAACACTAGCACATAGTACGTTATTCAGCTGCTCAATTTGGCAAAGCAATGCCCTGCTTGCTGATTAAATAGCATGCTATTGTCAGTTTGCTTAGATGAGAAACTATCATGGAATGCTTTCACACTGTTTCATAAGTAGGGCTCCTTAGAAGCCATTCAAAGAAGGAATGAAAGTTACTTACCTATAACTACATTTTCTTTTTCAAAATGGATTCTACACCTTCACACTCCCTCTCAATCTTCCCTTCTTCAAATTCTTATTTTCAGTCTTGTACTTGGGCAGGCAGCACGATTTAAGTTGATGAGTGTCCCCTCCCCTATATGTTCCTGCATTCAGAACACCCAGGGCTGAGGAGAAGGGCAGAACTCCAAGGCATTGCAGCACATGCTGCTATGGGAAGAAGCCAATGTCAGAGAATCAACTGGCATGGATCCCATGAATGCTGTTGTGAAGAGTGATTAATCTTCATTTTATTCTGCAAAAATGAGGCTTGTTGAGTTCTAAAGTATGTTTTATATAAACCTAATCTATTTTGTAGACTCTACTTTGATTTAACAAATGTTGCTTTCATGAAGTTCTGGACAGTTAGGGATTCCAAGGTTCTGTAAAACTGTGGAATCACCTGTGTTTGTTCAAAAAGTTGATTATTATGTTTTGAACAAATTTGTATTGGAGATTGATAGGTAATTGCTTGGTTTTTAGAAATAATATTTCATAGCACTGCAAAGTTGTGCATCAACAAAAGGATAGTATAAAAAATATGTTAAAATACACACTGCATTTACTATGAACATAACCTTATTGTTACTGGAGCTACTTATTAATTCTCACATCAGGGAAATATTTATATACAGCTGCCTGTTAATTTTGCTCAGCTATCCTTGTAACATACATCAGTCTCCATGATGAAAACCATAAAAAGAATTTGGAGGGCAGGGTGTGTGAGGAATACAGGTTAAGAACCCATAAAGCCTACATATACAACACAGGAAGTTAGAAGTTGTGGGACCTACATCATTCTCATATCTTAATTTCGACAGTGTCATCTGCGGTATATCCAAATGTCATGTTACCCCATAAAGGTCTATAGTGAAAATAGAAAACCTGAGTAATAGTGTAAGTGTATAAAAAGTGCCTTAAGGCACACCGTGGTGCTCCTCCAGTCTTACAACCACTGAATGTTTGCCCACTGTCTTAAAACTTCTTTAACTTCCACTTATTTCATGGTTCAGAAGGGCTCCAGTCTATATCCCAGTGGATAAGTATCCTGGAAGGATGTTGTGGGCATGCTTCTTGCTATCAACTAACTTTACACTGCTAACTGGCAAGAGGGAGAATGTATGGTATTAATTAATTCCATCAGCTTTATACTCCAGGGGATTATACTTACACTAACCTGATACTTCTGGCAATAGATGTGTCTTGGTGTAAAGCCGCATTGCATCAGGTGTGCCTTGCAAAGTGGTCATGTTCAAAGAGAATCTGTCCCAGTAATACAATATGTTCTAATGCTCATAGCCACCTAAAATGTGCTGTGTTCTCAGTGTGATGAACACACATCTTGATGGTTTTAAACTCTTTGCTTTTAATTTAATGTAGAGTTGTAAAATCAAGAAATTAATCAAAATCTTAAGTGCTAAATCTATTACTCTTATTTTTTCAGGACACGATAAAACAATTTTTGGAGTAACTGGTTAAGCTCTGGCTTAAACTCTTAACACTAGATCCTTAGTACATGCAAACTAATACAGCTCCTCTGACTTCAGTGGAGCTAAGCTAATGTGCCTCAGCTATCAGTGTAATACTATTCAAGTGAGTAAATAAATTTTTCCATGTTTAAAATCTGTAGCATCTCTTAAAAAAACCCAGCATTCTGGTTAAATGATCCAAAATACACCAATCTCACTGTACAAATAAGAAAGTTCCCTGTTTATTTCTATATATTGTTTCAATAACATGGCCACAATTGGGGAGAAAGAGGGAAAAAAAATGAAAATAAAAATCTAACAATCATGGTGAATGTAGTATGCATACAGAACGTGCATATTTTTAAGTACTTCTTTTGTAAACACTGCTGGTTGGGAATTAATTTTATGCTTCTTAATGCTAGTCCACACTGTTTCAGTTCTAACAACAAATTGAATGAGTTTTTTTATGAAAGAAGAAGGAAGGTTTACCCAGTTCACATCTTGGAGGTTACAGTATGTTTAAACAGATATATTTTCTTTTAGTCTAACCTTGTCTGGAAGATATAGGAAAACTAATTTGCCTTATTTACATATGGCACAATCTATCCAGTATTCAAGGGTTTGTCAGAAACAGGAACATTGTGCATTTCCATGGTAACAGATGGCATGCTGACAGTATCTGGCTCGTTGCAGCTTCGTCTAGGCAGGCCAGCAATTAATCAGCCATCTACATGCACAAAATTCTTTGTGAGTGAATGGCACTGCTCCTCTGTAGTGCTGCCTGTGCTTTTACAATTTTTGTATTCCTGCAGGGCGAAGTACTTTTTTGTCTCTTATGCTCATTTTCTGTAGCTTCCAAAAAAACACCAGCAAAGAATATGAAAATGGAAACAAGTCTGCATGTAATTTAGAAAAGACATTATTTCTTCAGCATATAAGATGTGTGGGGATCTTGTTTTTATTCCATTGCTTTCCGTGTTTCCTCTCCCTCTCTCCCTCCCTACTTCTCTTAGGCTTTATATGCCATGTGTTTCCCTCAACCTATTTGACATAGGTGAGGTTTTTGCAAACAGATACCTCTCCAAAGGTGTGTAGAAAGGGAGTGGTCATCTGGATGGCTGGTCCAGGGCTTTTATGCTAACAGGAGTGCTGTGGTTAAAGCAAGCCTTGAGCAACATCCAAAAAGCCCCTCATTGCCTGTTTAAATGGCTTCTTGTATCTCTCCGTGTTTCCCCACTGGCAGCTGCGTTGCACCATCAGGGTTGGGGAACTGACCATGTTCTTACATCAAGTGACCGATCTTCATAATTAATGCAAGACTTAATTTATCAGAGATATTCCTCTGCCCCTGTTTGCTGTGGGAGAAAATAAGCTCCTTAAGACGTTTTCTTGTTCCTCGTGTATCTGCCTAAGGCAGAGCTGAGTTAGAGCTTTGCTTCTGGTATTCATAGATGTAGTTTCTACTGACAGCACTTCGTATCCAGCTGCATAACGGGATCCTTCTCCCTTCATCTTCTGGAGACATCATTCCTGAATTTTCCCTTTCGGGGTGGTTATTTTCATGACTGCTGCTTTACGAAGTTTTAACTGGGGTACCAGCATTTGTCTGATTTCAAAGTCATGGAACATGACACTTCAGGGGTTTGTATTGATGAACCTGGGATCTAGTGACCTATGCAGTGCCAAGATCAAAATATGTGCAGTACAACTGGATCTGTAAATTTTGTTTATTTGTTTAAAAGTCTCTCTGATACATGCTAAAGCCTTGTCTCTGAGATGAACCTGTATGTTGAGTATGATTAAACTTTCTTTTTGTGTTAGCCTGTAGGCAATGAAAGCAAGTATGAGTTTTGTCTTTGTTAGAGGATTCATTTACTCAGATACAGCAGTCTTAAGAAGAAATTTGTTTTTCAAATATTCAATTCATAGTCTTGCTGGATCTCTTATTGCTATTGAGACAAAAACCAGCAAGAATTTTGGCTGTAGTTAAGTAGATTCTGCTTATGTGACCTAAGATGACTGAAAAGAAAATCCAAGACTAGTCTGTACCGCTTTGCTTCAAATTCATTATTTTTAGACAAGTTACAGGTATCCAGCCTCTGTTCTAAAGAAGTCATAGCACATGGTTTTCCAATGGTAAGGTTGTGTTTGATAGTCAACTTTCTTAGTCTTCGGTTAAACTTTTGTACCAGTTTGTTATATCAAAGGTGTTTGATGCTCATTATGGGTATTGTCATTGTATGTTTCTTTTCTCCATTTTAACTAGTCTCTGTAGACCCTTAAAGAATCCACAGAGAAATCATGAGAGAGATAGTTATGTGGTGGTTTTGGCTGGGATAGAGTTGATTTTCTTCATAGCTGGTATGAGGCTATGTTTTGGATTTGTGCTGAAAACAGTGTTGATAACAGAGATGTTTTTGTTACTGCTGAGCAGTGTTTACAGAGAGTCAAGACCTTTGCTGCTTATCACACCACCCCACCGGCAAGTAGGCTGGGAGTGCACAAGAATTTGGGAGGGAATACAGCTGGGACAGCTGACCCCAACTGACCAAAGGGATATTCCATACCATATGATATCACACTCAGCAATTAAATTAGGGGGGAGGTTGGTGGGGAATCTGCTTCTCCGGGACTGGCTGGGCATCAGTCAGTTGGTGGTGAGCAATTATTTTCATTTCCATCACTTGTCTTTCTTGGGTTTTAGTTTTCTTTCTCTTTGGTTGTTTTTTGGGTTGTTTTTTTTTTTTTTTCCTTCTTATGTTGTTGTAGTTATTTATTTTTTAAAATTATTAAACCGTTTTTTATCTCAACCCATGCATTTTCTCACTTTTACCCTTCCAGTTCTCTCCCCCATCTCACTAGGGCAGGGAGTGAGTGAGTGGCTGTGTGGTGCTTAGTTGCCAGCTGGGGTTAAACTGTGACAGTAAGAGAACACAATCTTATCATTCCCTAAATGTTTACCTTCAATTAACTGATGGTGAAATAAGCCTAAAGCCCAGTGAGAAAGAAGTATGTTAAGTACAGCCCAGAAATTGACTTTCCTATTGGCTTATATTTGGGGTATTTTGGCTATATTTTATATAGTATATTGTAATATATCACGTTTATGTGTGTATTGCATTGTAAAGAGTAGTGGCAGTTTGGTATTGTGTTTCTGCAAAATCTGTCCGAGGAAAATTTAAATTATTTTAAGGGCTGCCCTCAGGAAAGCACTGCAAATATCTGTCTTGTACTGAAATTCACAGACATGAAGGATGTAATCACTGTCACAGGATTTGGCCCTTTATAGGGAATGGAAAGTAAAGATAAATTTTTGTAATCTTTAAACTATATTTGGTGAGAAAGCCCTGATTGTGCACGTAAAGTATACACCTAACTTAAAACATAGAAATAGCCTTATTGAATTCAATAGCTCTGCTTTCTTACCTATTAAAGCCAGGCATGTGCTGAAATGCGTTGGTGTGTTGAGGTCATAATACTCTGAAAAGCATAAATAGTGCCATTATTATTTAGTACACTCGTGCATGGCCAAGCCAAGCTATGACATTTGTGGTGACAGAGTTTCATGTGCTTTAGTCCCTGTCCAACCTGGTCAGAGACTGGTCCTTTGCAGCCTGAGAGAGTTTGTACCTGACCACATCTTGTCCCAGAGCTGCAGCAAAGCATTCTATTTGGGAATTCTGCAGAAAGGATTCCTGAAGGACTGGAGATGACCTGCTTGGTCATAATATGTCTGAGCCCATCAGTCTTCCAGTATGTGTAGAGTGCTTAGGATACCAAACAAGTGAGAATTGAAATCACCATGAGCATATTAATTTATTATTAAAATTAATCTCTTTATTAGTGCAGTCATGTATTAGTCAATGAGCTGTCATTTAACATATATGCTGTTAGTATAAACTTTTGATTCATTCAGTAACACAAATAGCTAGCTTGGGATGTTGTACAATATAGTCATGCAGCACTGGACTGGGTTAGTTGACATTGTTATGTAGTTCACAGAAGGGTAATTATTGTATTTTTGTGGAAAAGATGTACTTTTGTATTTGGATGGATATATACAGATGCACAGAGAGAAAATATATAGATGTATATGCATGTATATATCCTTTAAGAACTTTCTAGTTAATTTTGCTCTAGCAAACAGTCTAATTGTCCGATCCATTTTTAAAGAATTCTTTTTAACACAGAAGCCTGTAAGCAAATGTCTCTTCCGTAGAAGTGTTAGTGCTTTCCTTTGTTACCTCCATTGAAGTAGTCCACCAGAAAGTTGATGTTACAGCTAAGCTTTTAGCTACACCATGCTTACAATTAATGTATAACAGTAGTATTGGCAACACTGTAAAAATATAAAACTTTGTAAAGATTTCTTGTAGAAGTTTAAGAACTATGTCATCACTCTCCAGTAATTTTTTTAAGACTTTGTTAGAATATATAGATGGTTTCATCAGGAAAAAAATTCATTGATCACATCGAAGACAATTTATGCAGGAGTAGTATGATTTGCTCTTTCCCAATTAGTACATATTACCTGTATGTAATCCTCAGCATCATACACTTGAGTGACTTTGCTTATTGTAGTTTCTGGAATTTAAGCTGCTACTTTAGTAAAACAGTGTTATTTGCATTGTAAACTTTTAACTTTGCAAGCAAACTATTTACAGGGATTTGGGGGGTTTTGGTGCTTTTTTTAAGGTTACTGTAATTTAAGTACATATTTTTCATTTGGACAAATTTTTAGCCACCTACTGAAACTGCTCATAAAACTTTAGGTCCGTTTTGGTCTAATTTTTTTCTCCTCTCTTTTCAGAATTTTACTTCCTCTCCTTCTTGCTGCCTTTTTTTTAATGTTTCCTTGGAATGCACCAGAAAGTATATGAAGTAAAATTTTGATTTTGCTGAAATTAGTCTGATAGGAAAGGCATTTTATACTGTTTTTCTTTCTACTCTTCAGGTGTTTTGGCTTGACTTTTTTTTTTTTTTTTAATGTGGAAATGGTGAGGGTTATAAAACCTTTTTTTACTGATCTGTATAGCTAGCAACATTTGAAAGACTAATTAAGAACCTGAGAAGTATGGAATTGTAAGGAATTCATTGGATCATGAGGTCCATTTTCTTGGAATTACAGGTGACAATATTACATGGTTGCCGTAAATAATGTCTTTAAAGCTGATTTCTCCTGTGAAGACCCTGAATAAGGATGGGATGTCACAAAATCTTAAATTTAAGCTGAGATCCAGGTGTGATAAGAGTTTATTCTGTGTGAAAGAAGTTAGCCACAGCGTATGCAGCACCCTACACAAGCTACATGGAATCAATACGTTTAGCTAATGTCCAATAAATGGATAAGGATTATTTAAACACATTTGATCTCTGTATTATTAATATGGAAGTATATATTTAAAGAGGAAAAATAGGTATTTACTGACATACATAGTAATATTATTAAATGTTTTATTAATGTATTAAAATTTAGGCATCAATACTGAAAAATATCTCATCAAACATTTGGAATAATAATTTAAAAAACAAAAATTAAGACCAAATAGCATTAACTCATCACAAGATACCTTTAAGGATAAATTTTGATGGCATCTTTAGAGTTCCTTATGTTTTTACATTTAAAATTTCCAAACCTCCTGCTCCTCCTGCTTTAGACTTCGTTTGTCCCAGTAGGAAGACAGGGTTTCCTCGGCAGTTGGCTTGGCGAGGGGAAGACATGGGGATTGATTTTGCTGTATGTGGCCAATTACGTTGACCTTTGTGATGGCAAGCCTGGAATCTTGAGTTTTCCTCCTATTTAGGACTCCTTCATAGCAACATAATACACTGCTGCCATGTCAGTTTGTGGTCTAATATTTTTACAACCCAGCAATGCACGTTTGGAGATTGTGATTAGCATCCTTAATTCCTGGAAAAAAAAATTTAAAAAGCCTTGTTAGAACTAGAAAGCTGAAGTCTAAAATAGTCCACCTGCTGTTCTAAAGAGTATTATTTTAGTGCCCTGGGGACATGCAAAGTTGTAACCTACTGATGTCAGGATTAGATTTTATAGGGCTTTTTTAATGTAAGTGTTTTTGATAACTTGGCAAAGCATTTTCTGTTGTTCGTTTCTGTTCGATGTTTCTTAAAAACAGCATTCCAAGATCCACAGAGACAGTAGTTTATAAAATAGATGATGTCCCATTTCTTTTTCACCAGAAGATATTATTAATTTTATAACAGATTTAAGATGATTAGCAACTAATCGCAAGATAAAATTATTTTTACTGCAGTTATTTTTTTAGTTGAATTTTACTCATTTCATAATTCTGTGGTTACTGAATGTAGTGGATTTGATTTTCTTATCGTATGACTAACTTTTCATAGTGACAATAACAACATAAATATAAAAAAAAAAACCCCACAAATATACAAAAACTTGTTTCCTGTAATGGGAGTGTTTATGCTACTCATTTTAATGTGCCTGACTGACAGGAGGGAGGCAGAGATGTTTGGTTTGTGTTCAGTAGTGCTTAGATTCACAACTGCTATTGCAATAAAATTCCTCTATCGTTCTGAGATGAATCAGTATTCAGGTAAGATCTTTAAAAAGGTATGCTTTCCCTCTGTAGAATTCAGGTTTTGGAACTGAATTAGGTGGCACTACCTTCTATGGAGTTAGTAGGGACCCGTCTCCCAGACAGAGCCTTAGTGATGGTGGGCTGCCTGCATCACCTGCTTCAGTGAGAAATAGAAACAGAACTTCTTTTCCCTATTTGCAATTGTTAAAAGTCTCTGTAGCTAACCACGTTTTACCTAAAGTAGTCCTTTTCTCCTCACCTTTAAATGTCTTGTAATAATCTTAGTTTCTGCAAAAAAAAGGTTAGATGATTATTTTTTTTTCTTCCTAAAGAGGGGGGTACAAGGCACTTCGGGCAAAAAGGTTCACAATCACATATAGATGAATGCTGCCGTGAAGACTTATGTTTTAAGACAGTAACTGTCTGTATGGACTGTTATTCTTTTGGTTATGTTTTTTCCCCTCATCGAGATATTAGAGAAGGCAGTTTCCTAATAAGAAACATACTTAGTTCTTCAAATCATAGTTTGGAAAATGTTCGAGACCTAATTTAAACTTTTTCAGTAAAGATTGATAGTGTTTATAGTAGCTAATTTATTCATTAAATATAACTTTTTTGTATGCACCTTTAATTGCAAGCAGCCTATGAGTTTATTAAATCTATTGAAACAATTTTGTGATTAATTTCTGCAAGTAATTTTCAGTTTGCTGTGCTTGCACACTGCCCCCTTACATTGTGCTCACTAAACAATTGCTTTTTGCTATTTTGATATTTTCTTTATGCTCTCTGCCTTTTTATTTCTTTTCATATTCCTAGATACTGGTGTGGGGAACACTCCTTCATGTTAGAGACTGGGGAGATCTCAGTGGGAAAATTGCTGAAAGGTTTGGGGAAAACAGCGTTGCAGGTCTGTCCTGTTTTTATACAGGACACCTAAACCTTCTGGTTACCCTCAAAGAGGGTGCAAAGTTAGATGAACCTTTCATCTGACTCAAAACAGAGAATGTGGCTCTGATCCAATAATTGTCTTTTCCTTTCACAGAGCTGCCAGGTTTTTTAAGCCCTTCCTTCTTCCTTCTTTTGCGTCAAGGATGTTAGTCCTTTGTCTGCTGGGCTCTTTGTCCCATGGTTGATCCTTAGGGCTTGGCACAAGTGAGCTGACCGAATCTTGACTGTAATAGAAATCCAATGTCCAGGGACTTGCTTGCTGGTGGTGTGAAGTGGTAGATTATGTTGGTGGTTTGCATGTGAATGAATGATCGTGGCTTAAAAAGGGTCCTTGCTCCTGAAAATGCTACTTGTTCAGGACTGGGGACATGCTGCTACATGATGAGGGTGTGTGCTGTCATGTTGTGAACCACTTGCAGTCCCCTCCACCAGTCTCTCCAACTGCCAGCTTGAAGGAAGGAGAAAATTTCCTGCTGGGGTGTTTAGGCAAAGGGAGGATGTTTTAGAGGGTGCGTCTCAACCTTTGAGCTTGTAGCTCTGAGTTGTTTCCTACTTGAAAATCAGACTGATGCTTGGTATTACTGTTCTTAATTTGATTAAAATTCTCACCTTTGCTTTCAGTCATACTAAGGAGAACATGTTGTTTTGCTTGTCTTCTAAAAGTAGTTGCAGAAAACAGATGCCAGGTGTTGAATCCTAGCTGAACCAAATTTGGTTAATACAAAGTCACAAACCACAGTGTACATATGGTTCAGCTGATCTTTCTCTCTTTCCTTATGCAAAACAGGTAGTAAAACAATACACAGTCCTAAAGAAGAATCTCAGTGATCCCACTTTATCAGAGTGCTTAATTGAGTCTGTGAATTTGGCCTGTCGACTGATGATGATGGAGCTTCTCAGGGGGCCTCTTTTAATACTAAAATTATTTAATATTTTATTAATCAATTACTGACAGTTTTATTCAGATAATGCTGCTATGGATGGTCCGTTAATAAAATGTGTACTAACTCCCTAGAACAATTTTCTAAATGTTGAAAAATGACTGATTAATAGCAGACTCCTACTAAATGTTAAGAAAACAAAATGTACAATTTTTTTGGCACTAAAAGAAAATTACAGGTAACTCCAGATGAAATGATAATTAGAACAGCAAGTGGCACTGTGATGGAGCAAATTAAATCCTTTAGGTATCTTGTGGTTATTTTGGATGAATCTTTACTTTCTCTAATCACCTGGATTATATTGTTCAGGGAGTAAACTTGTGATTGGGGGATTAATACACATATAATTTCACTCTGGATGCCAAGAGAATTGTAGCTCTCAATGGTAAATATTGTCAATTACTTATTCTGGTTGTATAATTTACGGTGCAGCTTCCTGATAAGTTCTGATTCTAATCCTATCAATATATAGTACTTTCTGCATTTATTTGTTCAGCTTGGTATGAAATATCATTGTGTGTTGTATCAGAGAAAATAGGGAGTAGGAGTCCCCAAATACCTGCTGTTCAGCTCATCACTACTACAGACTGCATTGGGAGCCTTTTAGGGCTCTTGCCTAATCTCTGTAGTGCTATATTCTTTCTCATCCCTGTTCACAACATTGAAGAAAAATTAGATTTTTCCAGCACAGGGATCACAACCACCTGCAAAGGCTTAAAAGCCTGCACCAATGCTGGCTAATACATACTCTTCTATCTGTCACTAGATGAGGAGGTGAGAAAACCACTGGTCAGTGAAATACCTATCTTTGTTTTCTTATAAGGCAAGATACTTAAGGATGAGTCTGGCTTTAGATATATGATTAATCCCATTTTAATCAATGTGATTTAAGACAGATATGTGCTGAAGTACCTTGTTGAATATCAGTGTGGAGAGTGATACACAGATTTTGAGATAGAAATATATAATGGTTCTGTTTGTGGTTTGGTTTTGGTTTTTTGTTGGCTTTTTTTTTCTTTCTTTGTTGTCTTAAAAAGGATACTCAGAGAAAAACTGAAATCTGATTATTACAAGTAAAAGTTTAGGGATATGTTAAACACATACAAATCTGTGACAAGTTTGAAGAAATTTTGGTACTTTTTATGGTAGCTCAGTTAAATTTTTTTGTAATGATTATTTCCTAGAAAAATATTAGGATTTATGATGGGCTAAAAACAGTTACACAATGGGCAAGGAAGTCTTGAATACCTCTTTAAATTCTAGGACGGTGCTATGGATCAGGTAACACTGAGTACTCTTGAATTAAATGGAAACTTATTCACCACTGAGTCAGTAAGGGAAACGTCGGAAACCTGTTGACTTAAAAACTGAAACAAAATGAAGACATGCACGCACAGAACATGCCATGCGTGCGCGCGCACACACACACACACCCCCCCGAAAAAAAAAAATTATGTGACTTTCAGCTTTTTAACCAGTAACAGCTCAAATAACAAATGTGGACTGATTTCAACAAAAGCCCTAAGGTATATGTTTATCACAGATTTGTGTTAGTGATCAATAGCTCAGAGATATTAGGATTATTCCAGATCTGGAGTTTGGAAGTTTTTACATCTATGTTTTGTTTCCTCCTGTGAAAGAGAGTGTATAAATTCAGTGAACATCTATACAGTTCTGTATTTTTCTTAAATGAGTCAAGATTCAGTCTTGCCAAGATTGGGTTTTGTGTTTGTTTATGCATATTTTCAAGGCTTAGATAAAAGGACACTTATTCAGTCTACCATCAACACAGTGCCGTGGTTTAAGGGGGAGGGAAGAGAATCCCCAGTATATATGAGAAATATATGAAAATGTGAATGACATAGATGTTCTTTTCTTTACAACTATCATTTATTTTCTATTTAAAGACAAATTAAATAGGAAATGAAACAAAACATAATACAGCTCTGGTTGAGGCAGAAAATGGTAATTAAATCAGTGAACATCTGCATAATGGGATATTTTTTAAAAAGGAACTATTTCTTGATTGTTACATATTTTTGATTTTTAAAGAAGTGCAAGGAATCTAGGACCTCAGCAACCACTGAATCTGTATAGGTGCTGGATGCCAAATTGCCTTTTGTGTCTTTCTGAAAATTATCCATGCGTCCTCCTTGTGCCCAGTATTGTGCTTGATATTTCAAGGATCCCAGACTCACAAGTATGAAGTTGCAGGATGTAAAAGTTGTTGATATTCACCATTGTAGCAAAGAACTTCCAGTGTGTGTTTGACCTTGAGAAAATATTTTGCTGTGTAACTAACTACTGTGTGGCATATGCACTTTTTTTGTTTCTGCACAAAATCTGTTACAATGAACACTGTTTGCAACTGTGTGTGATTAATGACTTCTGTCTCCAGTGTACATACAGTAGCACAACCAAGCAATACGCTGTGAGAGTCCCATAATTCTCTAAAGACGTATCGTCACAGTAAGATGCTTTTTCAGTTATTATGCAGCTTTTAGTGGTCTTTTTTGGTACGAACAGACAAATATTTATTCCTTTTATACAGATTTCCTCCATACCCCTCATTGTTCTAACTCAACTTACAGAGATACTGATACATATGTAGCCACAGTAAAACTGAAGCTGAATATGAAAACAGTAATACATACTGATAACATAATGTACAATAAAAGCATCCTAAATTCTCTGGGAGTGAATTGTTGTTTATGGAAGCTAAAATGCACCAAATTCACTTTTTGTATTATTTTGAAATTTAGGATTTGTGTGTGTGTGTAGGGGAGGATAGTTTTGCAAAAGGCAACTATTATCAAGGTGCTGAAATTAATTGGCTGCTTTAATTGAGGTAGATTACTAGCTAATGCTTTCTTGAATACAGTAATTCTCCTATTAAATTATCTTTGAATAATTACCTGAAATTTCTCAGCTGCAGGGACTGATGGCTATTTAATTGCACAGTGATGTTGCTATATAATTACTTAACAAGGTGTCCTTTAATAGTTTAATTCCCCTTTTCCAAGAAAAAAAAACCTACAAGTATGACTTTTATTTTTTTTAAGTGCTGTTATTTTATTTATTTATTTTACAGATAACTGTATCTGAAACAGTACAGGAAAGCTATTTGTTGACTTGCTTTTAAAAGTAAGTCTTTTGATTGTTCAAGCATAGATTTGGACTCAGAGTTGTGGAAACAAATAAAAAGGTTGGGCATTCCTTTGGTTTCATTATATTTATTTTGTGGTTTTGTTATTTGGTTTACAGTATACCTTGAATGAGACATAGAGAAGCTCAGGTCTGATATGCAAAGACCTAATTATGTGTTTGAGTTTTGCAGGTAGGGAGTTGTGCGGCTAATGGTATCTCATGCTGAAGCAAGGCAGACTGACCAGGGTTTTTAAACCTGTAGTTATTCCTCCTGGCCACAGAGGGTGAGGAGATTGTCATCTTGCTGCTGGTTCCTAGCAGCTAGAAAGTGAGCAGAGAAAACAGCTATTTGATCAAAGGTGTTGAAAGAAAAGGTTGGACTGCTCGGGAGTCACAAGAAAAATGGCTTGGGATCATGCTGCATGACAAATTTCCTTGGTAGTTCCAGGATAGACTGGTTTTTGATGACAAGAAATACCCTACATTGAACAACACAAAACTTGATAGCCATAAAGGAGCTGCTTGTTATGTCAAAACTTGAGGCTGGATCGGTGAAGCTGGATAGAGCATTCTGGAAAATTGAAGAGAGTTATGGTAGCGTCATCTTACCTCTTTAGTTACATAAACATTTTAATCTATATGTATATATATCTGCTGGGCCTATACATCACCCCAAAACATTAAGTTCTTAACTTTGAACAGAACCAGTTATCCATCTAAAATGTGAGGACTTTGAAATTTCCTTTTTAAACAGAATTGTTTAAATTGTATAGGGGTTACTGATCAGTATGAGTTCGACACTGCTTCCATGCTGATCCATGGAAGGTGTGACCTATGAACATCTTCACCTGCAAGCCTGGCACTGTTCTTCAGAGCCTTGGCACTTCGATTTTGGACATGCCAAGTTTCATCCTAAATAGCCTTCAACATATATGTCAGCCTTTTACAAATGGTTCAGTGAGACTGGTGCAGAGTGTGTACAAAACAAAAGTGTATGCTGCTAACATACATTTTTGAACTTCTTTGAGGCAGAGTTCCAAAATCCTTACTTGTACATGCCACTTTAAGACCAGAAGAGAATGATCAATCCAGTGTTATAGAAATATTCTCTGCCCACAGGGATTTTTTTTTTTTTTTTTTTTTTTTTGGGGGGCAAATCTCTAAAAGGTAAAGCTAGCAGAATGGCTGTACTGGATCACAGCAAAGACACACGTAGCCCAAACTGTCAGTAATGAAGGCATTAGAACTACATGTTGTTATTTCATGAACATACAATCCTTGATTCATACCATCTAGTGTTATCTCCACTTTATCCGAGTTGAATAACAAAGAGGTTTAATGTTCATTGATCTTCCAAGCCTGATATGAGGTATTCATTGCCTGATTTTCAGAGATGTTCAACTTCACAAGATGGCCTACAGCCATCAAATCAGGCACTAAAGATTAGATTTTTAATTAGAATAAACTGATGTAGAGCTGTTGACTGGATGGGATTTTTATCAATTTGCATAAATAAGGCTGAAAATTACATGACACTCTTGTAATATTTTTCCTTAATGCTTCAGTCATGAAGTGACAAACCCAAGAACAGAAATGCTTTAGCTCTCATTTCTTGTCTAAGCACAAATCCATCCCTTTTCTTCTCTCTAATTTCTTAGTAGTTTATGTCAGCCAGACATTTTTTTCCTTGGGCATGAGGAGGCTTGGGCCTTTACCTCATTTGATCTAAAAAAAAATAAAATTGTCATCTTCGCAGACCACCCCTAGTAACTTCTACTACAGAAGAGTGACCCGGGCTGTATCTGGGACTGAAAGACTCCACAGAGGAGTTGAATATGAGCAGAGCTCTTGGCCACTGCTCTCTTACAAGTGTTGCTGGTTCTTTTTCACCCAGAGAGGTCAGACTCCTCCTGCAACAGAACTGCCGTGTACTGCTGTGCTTGTATGTTCATTAGATGTTTGTAATAATATGGGAACGTAAATAGTATTTGTTTGTACTTTAACGTATCCAGAGATCTGAAATTATGACTGGAGCCCAGCTACTAGATCCTGTACATTGGGGTTTTTGTCCTGTCTAGACATAGGGATATAAATAGAAGTGCCTGAGGCAAAATAGTCCCATCCTGAAGCTCCTTCACCCTGATGGAAGTAGAGGTTGTGAAGGCTAGGATGTATAAACAGAAAGATTAAGGGACATATGAGTCGGCTCTCCAGAATATTTCCAAGTCTCTCAGAAGTATGTAAGCCTCTTCTCTGCTTCTCTTTTACTTTCTTATTCTTTTATTTTTCTCCTGTTTTCTTTCTTCTTTGCTTTGACCTCTGCTTGTTCTTCATCGGTTTCTCCCCCCATGCAAACCCTCCCTTTTCATTCCTGACTCTTTCTATTTTACTCCTCCCCTTACTCATTCTCTTCAACGTTGCAGCAATGGTAGTCAAAAGAAGAAAGGCACAGAATTATCTTTTTCTAAATGGGTGGTGCTGATGGTAAATTAGGGAGGAGGATTGGAAGAATTAATTATCCATAATGTATGGGTTAAGAAATAAGATTTTCCCAACTAACCCTAGTATCTGAAGAAATCCTAAATTTGTGAGAAATGCAGATGTTCCTTCTTCCTTCATCAGAAGGCTTTGTAGCTATAGAGTTAGAAAAGGAAAGAGAGGGTCAAATCTTATGTTTTTCTCCTTGCTTTCTGTAAGTAACCTGCAAAGAGATTTTTTCTCTCAATGTTGCCGAGCATCTGCTGCTCCAATTTCTCTGCTTGTTGGGAAGGATGAGGTGTAATTGAGATCCTTCTATGAAAGACATGGAACAAGTACAAGTTGTTATTGCTAGGAGGCAGTGTATATAACCAGTCACTGACTAGAAGACCATCCATTAATTTTGTTTGTTTGTTTTTCAAAAGGTATGCAGCTGATATGGAGAATATGCCAAGTCAACTGGATGAATCAGCACAGGCAACACAAAGTGAGTTTGTTTGGTTTTTTTAAAAGAAAAATAATCATGCTCCAGGTCAATTTATTGCAATATTACATGCAATTACAAACCCAGAAAAGTGCTATTAACACTTTCTTAGGTTTTTATTGGAAATGTGGCTTCATATCCACCTAGTGGTAGGGCAGATGGTTAAGCTACTCTGTGTGTGTGATTGTTTACACTGAAAAAACAAAAAGTCCCTACATGTAATTTTTTCAGCACTGTCCTTGAGCAAAAGCTGATAATATATATTAACACTAGAGAAAATCTGTCTGCAGACTTTTATTATGAAAACTTCAGAGCAATGATAACCAAAAGCATTTCCTCTTGTAAATATGTTTTGCAAATATGTCTGCGTTGGCCTGAAGTCTCACTGACCGCTCATCAGCACAAATAAGGTTTTTGAAAATCAATTCCTTTCTGCTCTGGAGTGGAAACACATCAAACATTGTCTCAGTGTGTATGAGCAGACACTATTTTTGTGGGCATTTCATCTTTATAAAATAGACAGAATGCTGATAATGTCCAAACAACCTACTGTAAAATAAAAAAGGCGTATCCAATTGCAGATTGATTTTATTTGAAGGGACATGCAAGAAGATATGCAGATGCTTAGACCTTCTGTAACCCTGTGCAATGCTTGGAAGTGGAGAGTGATTTTCTGAAATTTGGCAGGGGAATTAACAGACGACATAAAGTTGGTGGCAGTGGCATTACATTCAACCTCTTTGAATTATTTCACGTAGAAAATTAACCAGAGGACAATATTGTGGCGGTCTTTCTGGTGTTTTGCTGCTGCAGATGTGAGATTTGTTCAAATACCCACTGAAATAAACAGCCCATTTGAGTTGTACTTGGTGAATTTTGTGTTAGGACCACTGATAAGGAGTAATCACAAGGCTACTGTGAACTGTGGGGTACCAGGGAGGGAAGGAACCGAACTGCTCTCAACCATTGCCAGAAATGGGAACTGCAAAGGGGACTGTAAAATCAGTTCTGTCCACAAAGGCCTATGACGAGCACTGTGAATTGGTGAATCCAGGCCTCAGTTTCCTCAGCCCTCTGTTAGGAATGAACGCTGTCCTGTTAGCAGTTAAATGAAGATAAAGTGCTGCTATTTGCTCTTTCTGAAACTCTTTCAGTTTTTAAAACTAAGACTCATTGAACACAGGTCATCGCCTGTCCCCATAAGCTCTATTGCTTTTAATTACTTTTTAATGCCAAATTTTCAGTGAAATGGGGGCGGGGGGGGGCGCGCAGAATGACTTTCCAATGGAAAAGTATGTGATTTTGGTTTAGAATTGCATCCTCAACTAATGGATTGAAGGAAAAAGTAGTACTTGTGAATTTTTGGTGTGCTTTTTACAGTTTCCTTCTTTTCCCATACCTCAATTAATTGGTGTTATGGTTTGGAATAGAGCAAAGCAAAGAAGTTATTTTTCACTTAATGGTTGTAACAAAAGTTGTATATCAGCTCGAGTATTTAATACTTTTTCAGAATTAAATGTAGCCATATTGTTTCAAAAATAAAGTTGTCTTAAGATGGAAAATCCAAATACATTGAAAAAATATGAATTTAAAACATTTAGTAGATATGCTGTCAGAGGATTGGGTGAGGCAAGTTCGATGGAAGGCAACGCTTTCCCATGTGAGCTGCAAGCAGTAGGAGATACCGAAGTTTGCAGGAGGGGACAGCAAAGATTACCATTGTAGAACTAAAATCCTGCAACTCGCACAGAGCCTGTGAGGTGGCAGAGAGGAGCACGCAGCATTCAGTGATGCCTTCAAGGCAAGGGAAGAATTTCCTGGTCTGGACAAAGTTACCTGTAAATCAAAGTCCCTGAGTCTGCTGGAACTGGGCATGGAGGCAAGGACCTGCCTATAAGGACACAGTGGGGAGGGTTAGAGCTGTATGAGAGTCATCTTTATTTCAGTTCTGTACACCATTACCGATATTAAAAGAAATATCATCATAATAATCATAATGAAAAAAACCCACTCAGATTAGTCAAGAATTGCCCAGATAAAGCTGCTGTAATAAAAACCACATAGCTTTGTATCGTGGAAAGTGCTGCTGAGTTTATATATGTGAAACTTGCATTTCCATACTTCATATATTTAATTTTCTTTGACCTTATCACTTAATTTCATTATAATTTAATATTTTTTCTGGTGAAGTTCTCTCTAATATTTATCTTCAGTTGCCTGATGCATATTTTAGTCTAGAATAGAAATAAAGTTCTCAGATCTAAACTTTGCAGCAAATATCTCAACCTTTCCCTGTCTCAGCACATTGGAGTTCACAAGTGAATCATGCGACAGGTCACATCTGCGTGTTTGACTATCTGACAGGGATATCACCTGTCATGTAATGGGTGTGACCAGTGCCACATACTGGGTTTGCTGGTCTCCTTGCCATGCCCAGCTGCAGTGTGTAGATACATCCAGGGAGCCGCACTCTCAGGTGGCTTCCTGGAGAAAAGATCTCTACTGGGAAGCTGATATCCCTCTGCCACTGTGCAGCACCAGAGCTTTTCGCCTGCTCGGGCATCCCATATACCAGACTGATGGTTATTAGGATCAGCTCCAGCACTTCAGATGCTGATGAAGCAAGAGAGGATTTGTAACTCACTCCATCACAAAATGTGGATTCCCCACCTGTAAAATGGAGTGTTCAGTGTGGACAAATCAATGAGTTCAGAGTCCGTTAGCAAGTGTGATAGGGTTTCTGTCTAGATTAGTATGAAAATATGAAAAAAAGTTGAGACATGAGGTCACCGGGTAAAGAAGTTTTTTCAGATAAGTTGGCAAAAAATAGTTTTATCATAAAACAAAAAAAAAATCATTATTCATAAAACTTAAAATACTTTATCCTGAAGCAAAATAACTGTATTGTCTTTAGCCTTATTTCTTGTCATGCTATAGGAAAAAAAATGGATCTTGATTAGCTGAGTTCTATATCTGGCTCCTGTTAATCATGAATGATCAAGACCTGTGAGGTAGTGGCCATGCTTCAATTACAGAAATTATATTTTTGCAATGGATGCATTAGTCAAGCAGCTTTTAAGTGTTTTGGGTTTTTTTAAAAGTAGTTTTTATTGGTATGTTGTTTATAAGGGTGCAGTTCTGGATACTTTATGCTTCTGGGTAGCTAGAACTGAGGCAGACTCTCTTTTGGCATGGAAAGATTGGGGTTTTCCTTCCTACTCTTAGTGGAGGGCTAGTAATTGTTTCCCTGGTACTTCTTGGGGTCAAGGGAAGACAAAATTTGGACATCAGGAAGGTTCAAAATGAAACATTTTCTAATACTACCCATGCAGACAAGGTGCTCAGGCATTGTAGCAATTACATCAAATTTGAAGGTATGCACATATTCATTATTGCCAAAACCAAACAGTTAGCAAGATTGCTCTACCTTTAGATCTAGACTTTAGTACTAAGAAAAATCTCAGATTCATAGAATCATAGAATGGTTTGGGTTGGAAGGGACCTCAAAGATCATCTAGTTCCAACGCCCCTGCCATGGGTAGAGACACCCTCCACTGGACTATATTGCCCAAAGCCTCATCCAACCTGAATAAAATTAGAGTTGCAAATTACTTAATTTGGATCAAACACACTAGGTTGAACTCGGGTCCTTGGGATAACACAGGTTGAACTAGGTTGTCTTTTGTGGATCTCAGGAAAAAAATAAGATATTAATTCCTAAATTCCATATCAAGGTGTACAGAAATCTCCTTCCTTTTCACAGCCTCTTGTGATTCTACTTTACATGCTCGTCTCTTCTTTTCCTGAATCTTGCAGCTTGCTTCTGTCTCAGATTCCAGACACTGGATATTCACTTCTTAGCAGTAAGGGAATACTACCTTGTTTCTGACTTTCTGGTGAACTTTCAAGTGCTTGTTATCTATATGATAAGATATTCATGCTCAAAGCGGTCATAAAATATTCTGTCTTTGATTTAGATTTACCTCATCTATTCAAAAGATAAAGCTTGAAACACAAGCTATGCATGTAAAGTTGACACATTCACATGCAACTATCATATCTCAAATATCAAGCCTACAATCATTACAAAAAAAGTACAATGTAATTCTAATTGGCCTTAAGCCATTACACATACCCACACCCCCCCCATTACATATGACATTAGAATTACACTACCATCTTAGGGATGCTTCGATGTCCACCTTAGATCATGGTTCCAAACCCTGGTTTTATTAATAATAAAGGAAGCTTTTTTTCTTTTCTTTTGTAGGTATAAGGTAGAGTTAGGACAGACTTAACAATGTACCTGGCATTGAATCTAACCAGTAATATGATTCAAGAGAAAACAGTGTCCTTTTAAAGTTTTCAAACTTCTGTAGATCTTTCAATGAAAAGTTCCAGTTATCTTTATTTTAATACAACCCTTTTGAAACCTTGAAGATCCTAATATTTGACCTGAAAATAATTTGGTTTCATGTTATTGTGCGTGCATTTAAAATAGTGATACTCAACAAAGAGATGTTTTGTGCCGCCCTTGCCCTTGGTTAGAGGCTGCAGTGGAGCTGCAGCCAGGAGGGGGCACAACGAGCAGCTTTTCCCGTTAACCCTTTGAAAAGTTGATGGCATAATCAGAGAAAAATTTATGCGGGGTTTCATACAGCACCTTTTTATTGCACTTCTAATGTATGAGTGAAATAGTGGCAAGCAGAAGGAGCCACAGTGTTACATAATAGAAGAAATAAATTCTAATTTTCTTTTCCTTCACATCTTTTTGCCTTTGCTGCATCTTAAGTCTTCAAATGGTACTTAAGATATAAAATGTTAGAATAGTTTTCCTTTGATTATAACAAAAATCAGTTTTGCTAGATTTATACAAAAGCTTGTTTCTTCAATATTGTGTAACTGGAATAATGTAAAAGTTAGGTTGTCATGAATATGGCTTGTAGGCATGTCATTCACGTGCGAGACGTGTAGTCAGATCTATAGGTCTTGAGGATATACAAGCTCAAAGCAGTTGTTAGATCTGGCATTTTTTACTTTGGGTAAGACTTCTAGCACATTGGGCAATTAAGTGTTTGTGTGCACCAAGTATGCGCTCAACTAGTTGTATAATTTGCATGAATAGCTAGTTGCACACATAAGTACATAATTGATTAGCTGCCTGTGCTATTAACTGCTGTGGACGTACAGCTACATCAGTTTGTGAGAAATTTGTGGTGCTTGTCAGATACATGAGTAGAGAAAGAACAAACAATAAATATGGCTCTCAGTCTGTATAAGTATGATCCATGCAAAGTTATCTTCATAAGCCAGTAGCTGCTATTTTAAAAGTACTACTTAATTGCAAAATGCCTAAGAATAATTTTCAATCAACTTATCTTCATGCTGACCCGTAAATCCAGACAGTGCTGTCATATGCAACTTTAGCTCAGGTGTTTAAACCTCAGTAACAGTTTTTACGTGCAACTCCACATCATGCGTTCCAACTTGGTCACACAGCTCTTAGATTTTTAAATGTGAAACATTTGTGAAGGAGAGTGGAGCCCGAGAGCTGAAGTCGATGCAAGTTCCTTCCTTGCCCTCATTGGGCTTTGGATCAGGCTCATCAAACCCAGCGAGGGGCAGGTCGCTTGCACAACAGTTATAGAGGCTCTTCCCCATGAATGAATAAACCATTTATAATTGTATTTTGTAAAGTGCACAGTTGCCATAAATGGTATGAGATTTTTTTTTTCCTCTGAATTGGGTTCTTTGTACTGAAATGTGTAGTTAGCACAAATATTCATCCTGCTCTGCTGTATAAGCTGAAAGGGCCCAGAGGAAGCTATGAATGTGCAAGTCACACTGACATTTTGCTCCTTAGTCCTTTGCCCTGATATTGTAACTTTGCTACTTCTCGTCAAAGGCGTAAGTGGGGAACATATCCAGCTAATACAAGAAAACTAGTTCTTCATGAGTGATAAAATACAGGGCTGAAAATGGTGATATTAATTGAATTCCCTCTTCCTTTTTTATATTTGTGAGTTTTAGGAGCAGGAACCTTATGCAGTTATGAAGCAAGAAAGATGTGTGTAGACTGCTTATTTGTTGAAACCAACAGTGAGTGCTACAGTACTTAGAAGGGAACTATAATGGCTCTAAGCTTTTCCTCTTCTGGGGTGTATAGTACTCTGATCTTCATAATCCTAGGTATTGAGAAACTGAATAACAGTTGTCTTGTTTAAAGTAAAGTGAAAAACATCAATTGCATCTCTCCTCCCTGACTCTTACCCCAGCAGTATTGCCTTGAAAAGCAATGTTCCTCCAGAACCACTGACATATTAGTGTCCTTAAAAATTAAGGTGATGTTTCATTAGTCCTTCAGATTCTGAAAGCAAATCACCATTAATACTCTGTATTTGAGTATATCAACATAAAAAATAAAAGGATGGACTAACTGTGTAAATAAAAAGATGTCTTTTTCATATGCAACATTTGTGGTGGAATGCTGCTTTGATCAGAATTAAGCTTCAGAATTAAGGTAGCTGTAATAATCACCATCCCAATGAAAATGTGCATACTCCTCATACATAATACTTCTATTTTTCTAGCCAGGATCTCCCTGCATATTTTATTGCAGTGTCTTTCCATTGGTATTTTCCCTCAAAGTCACATTAGAAATAACTAATAGACGGAGTACTTGTACGCATGCTTTAGAGTAACAGAAACAAACAACCAACCCCCCCCCAAGTAATTGTCAGCCCATGTCAGCAATTCAGTTATTAGGATCACATAAACCTATGTCTTATATATTCCACCCAGGATTGTTTTAAGGTCCTTGTATGCATAGAATTTTGAAATATATTATTTGAATATAAAAGTAGATTATGTATTTCCCCTGTGGCTGGCCAAATGTCTTTCCAACAAAGGGTAAAATAAGAAGGCTATTTTTTTGTGTAAGAGTGATCTTTTTAGTCATGCTTGATTGCTTTTTCAGGACTGTCTCCATTTCTAATGAGATATTCTTGGACTCATTTGAACCAGAAAGTTTAGTAAAATTGTGACATTTTTACATAAAATACCTTGAATTATTTAAATTGTCTCAAACTCAGTATTTTTTAAATATATGTGATATATATTGGATTTTTTGCTTCACAGACTCAACGTGGCATAAAATGGAAACATATTTAGCATATTTACAAGAAATATTTGTTTTAATCTTTCATACTTGTCTGCACTTCACACTAATTTAGCCTTATCTGCTGCTAAGGAGTTACACAGTAAAGGATGCACTTGTTATTCAAATCCCTGTTAATGTTCCATATCATAGTTTGGCAAGAAAGCTGTTACTGTATTGAACTATGATACAGGAAAGTTTTAATATCTGTACTTTTCAGAGAACTTGGCCTAGGACGTCTGTGCTAGAGTGCCGAGAACAGTGACATGAATATACTTTTATCAGCGGTTTAAAATGGCATTATAAAATATGTTCTGTGATACTGTTTTTAAAAGAGCTGATGTGCAATGAAATGTGCACAGCTTGAGGAAAAAATGTATTTTTATTATAATCACAGTGCTCAGATAAAATGGCAAGCATGCAATGCTTTAGAAATATTTATTTGTAGTTAAAGATATATTTCGCATTGCCTAGGTTTGTGTTTCACAATTGGAAAATCCAGTCATACTTCCATGCTTAGCTTGCATCACTCCATATTTAATGTTTTCAATGTATTTTGTAAAATATTTCATTCTAGTATTAATAGAGGTTACTTAAGCATTTCTGTACTTTACAAGCAAAAAAAATCTCTATCAGTTGCAGATCAAGTAGCAAAACCCTACAGCAATTCTTTTTCAAAGGAATAAATTGTTTGATATTCAAAATTTTATTTTACAGTATCTTTTTCAGGCAGTATGAGAAGCAGCTCTTTTACTTCTGAACCCACAGCAAAAGCCTGTGTCTCATCTCTCCTGTAATTGTCCATTCTTTTTATAAGATTTATTTTTGCCTGTGGTGCTGAACTGAAAAAGTCACCCAGCTAAAATGTAGTTACTTCATTTCCAAGTAAAAACAATAGTGTTTTCATGTCCATACTTATTATTATTCTGAGAATGTACTAATTTGTTACATCCAAGATGACGGTTAGTTTGGTTCATGAAAGGGGCACTGTGCCAACTACTGCAGTTAAGTAAAAGGACTTCTTTCATGGAAAGTAGTGGGACAGAAAGTAGCCTGCAGTGCGTGTGGGTACAGGGAGGCAGATTGCCAACAGAGTCATCCTGGTATCAGGCTTTACTGTGTTGGGTCTGAATGAAGCTAAAACTATGATTTCGCTAAATGTCGGCATGGGCAGCCAAATTTTCAAACCACTAGTGCTCTAAGGAGCAACTGATAAATGTTTTATCCCTGCGGGCTGTAGTTGATGTTGCACAAGGATTTTGCATGTGCTCAATGCATTATCATTCTTGGCATTAAGCTTAGATAATTGTCTACTTATATTGAGCCTGTAATAGCAAAATACAAGTGAAGAGGCATGTTTTACAAAGTAAAACTATGAAATAGGTTTAGCTATATTACTATGGATTTTTTTTTTGTTCTCTCCTACTAAATTTGAATGAGAATGAAGTATGATTCTATACCTTAATTCTGCTCAAACCAGGGTGGTCTCATAATTTTGTTTTACATGCATGACATTGCTTAAGGTCATTAGTTGTAAATCTTAGTATAAAAAGACTGAAAATATATTCAGTACTTTGTAGTTACCGAATACATATTTAAAAGCCTCTATGAAAAGTCGGGACCTACATGGCAGATTTTCAGTTACTGAATGGTCAATTTAATGATGTAGATTAGCTGTATCTAAACAGTAAATGGAGATAGGCTGTTGCAAGGCTTTGATGAATCTCTCTGATCCGTATCCCAGTTGATCAATTTCCTAATTTTGGAGATTAATATTCTGCTTTTCAATCCTAATGTACTCTCTGGTTACATTCTATTTGAAATTTAACTTAGATCTGGTATAACTTTACTTTTGTTGTTGTTGTTGCTGTTTTGCTGTAGCTAATCTAGCAAACACAAATCAAATCTGAATTTGGCCTTTCTCTTTTCAGTGACTAATGTAATGGTCTTATTTTTTCCCTTGTTTTTTTTCTTAGTTACCTGACTTCTAATTAATTATTTAAATCACTATTGTATGTTAAAAAAACTCTCCCATAATGCTTTAAATGTTTTAAAGTGGATTGCATTGACAGACTTTGTTCAGCATAAATTCAACCATTAAGAGTTTAGCAGCTAAAACTTTAATAGAGAAAAATTACTTCTTTATCACACAGATAATTGCTGCAATAGCTGTGTATATCGCTGTGATAGCTGTGCATAGTATGCCCAACTTTATTATGTATGTAAATTCTATTTATGCCGTATCTATTGAGAATGTGTAGGGAGCTTTGTGTGTAAATATTAAAGAATATTGAAATAATTTATTTAGGAAAAACCATATTTTGTTTTTATTGTTCATGTTCCTGGAGCTGAAGTAGTTTCTGCAAATGTGTGAATTACATATTTTTTTTTAACATTTTCTACATGAAGGCTACTAGTGTCAATCCATTTGATAAAACACTCTCTGACACATACAAATCCAAATAGATTATTGAGTATGCTATTAATTTCATCTTTATAAATGCAGGATCTTTAACATACAGAATAATTAAATATTTGTAATAAAGCAGTTAACTTGAGCAGTTTATTGCTGTGATTTGCAAAACTGCATTGAGCCGCTTTCTTTTCATTTCATTGATGGTGGAACAAACATTTCTTTAATAAGGCTACAGCGCATTCTAATTTTGTTGCAAAAGCTTAGATAAGGATCAGGCCCCCTCTGAATCACTGCTTTGACCTATGACATTGAAAGTGCTGAAGCGCTTTGGCAAAAGAAGAGTTAGTCATTCATTATTATGCACAGGACTTTCCAGTTCTAAAGGGGCTCTGTGCTTTCTCTCAGATAGACTTTGTTTGTTGGAAATGAGAACTGTATTTTGGCAGTAAAGGACAAGAACTGAAGCAACTCTGCAGGCAGACTCATTATGACATAATCCTTCATTAATCCTTATTCTCTATTAATAGATCATGACAGAAGTTTTGCTTTGGTTGACCATCTTCACCAGCAAGCTGTGAGAAAGCATTAATAGACAAAGGTCCAAACTCAGCTTTTAGGACTATCATTTTATTTCCAGTTTTAAGAAAGTATGTATTATTACCTTGGAGAAGTTAGTATACGAAGTGATCTGTTTTCTTCAAATGCAACCTAGCTTTGTATCTTAGAAAAGCAATTTATCTATTGGAAAATTGGTTACTTATATCGCTCACCTGGCAGAAAAATACACTGTAAAAATTAGGTGTTGATTGCAGACTTGCTGCAGGAAAAATATAGGGATGCAAGACTATCAGTGGTGGGGGTGGCAGTGACAAAGCAAAAGGAAGGGGTGGCAGTGAAAAAGCAAAAGGACTGAAGGAAGAGACCGTAAGTGGCTTATGAAATGATTGTGGCAAAATATGACCAAGAGAAGGAAAATCTGAAGATGTTTTGTTTCAGAGAAAGATCAGGAGAAAAACTGGGAACATAAGTCTGGAGTGTTTTAGAATATATTTTTGTAACAGTTACAAAAAAATATTGTTGTATTATTTGTTACAGGAAAAAATTTATAAGTCAAAAATAATGAGATTCGTATTTGCTTGACGTAACAATGTATGGTCTTTGGCTGTTCTCAAGCTATCATAGACAGAGTGGTGAGGAACAATAAGTGGTGAGGAAAAATAAGTAAATTAAATATTTTTTGTGTCTTGTTGACCATTGACTAAGTTGTGCCTGGTTCTTGTCAGAGCTGGATTTGTTTGCATTAGATCTAGGCTATACAATAGTATATAGAACTTTGAGATCAGTTTGCTTCTGCTGAGATATTCCTGTAAGGCTGCTGATGACAGAGTAGACTAGTGGGTTTTGTTATACAAATTAGGCTTTGTAACATGTATTAATATTTTCAAATATAATTTGAATATAAGCCAAAATGTAATTTCTGAAATAGCTGCCTGTATTCTACAAAAGCCGTACTGCAGCATTTGTTCATTTAAACTGTGGTCCATTTAAACTGCAATGATCTGTGAGATTTTAGTCATTTAAGGGGTAAACCAGACTACCTCCATTGCCTTCTGTGAAACTATGCTGACTTATATCCATTGTGAATTAGATCACTGATTTTATTACATCATCTTATGCTTTTGTATCTCTTTGTTACGGTACGTTCTCTGCAGTATCAGCTTTACTGGGGTAAAATGGTGTAGAAAATCCCAGTGTTTTAGAAGCTTGAGTGAAGATTTGGGTTTTTTTAACACAAAGTATATTGGATCTTTGAAGCGTTTTCAGGATACAGTGCCTAGAGACAGATGAGAAAAACAAGTACATCTGAAAATATAATTATTAAGGCATAATTTTATTTGCTCTTAGCAGGACAATATTTTATGCCTGAAATTCTCCGTATATTATTCTTTTGTGTAGTTTCTTAGCATTCTGGCTTTTCTGTTCAGAAAGGTATTAAATAGGAATAGATTGTTAAATTTTTCTATAGGGAAGCTTCATCCTTCAAATGAAGGAGATAATGCAATGTGTTTAACAATTTATAGTTTTTATTGCCATTTAATGTAATACTTTACACAAACAAAAGCTCTGCGCTTGCTATATATGGTGAGAAACTGTTGTCAGGTTTTTTCCCTCTGCAAGTAACATATAGTAATTCAACTTTTCTGCTGAGAATTAATTTTTAGTCTGATTTAGACCTAACATGACCTTTCAGATATGAGGATAGAGAAGAAATGGGAAAACATAATTCAGAATTTCTAAACTATGTTGTTCTTGTTTTACACTTCTATGACAGA
Organism: Balearica regulorum gibbericeps; assembly: GCF_011004875.1. Lineage (NCBI taxonomy): Eukaryota > Metazoa > Chordata > Aves > Gruiformes > Gruidae > Balearica > Balearica regulorum. The sequence goes on along the minus strand of NC_046192.1, from coordinate 20,067,747 downwards.
ATGCACAAGAAAACTGACTTCTGAGTGTAGTTTTACTCCTCTTGCTGCTCTACACATACGCACATATAAAATGTTGATAGCTTTGACACTAGCTGTGGTTACATGAAGTGGTGAGTCCTGACAAGCTTACTGCTTCAGCACATCTGTTTTTAATAGTTGCTTTCTGAAGAAGAGCTTTCTGATAGTAGGCAGCCCTTTAATCTAGCAGACAAAAAGCATAACAGGATCCAATGGATGGACACTAACACTGGCCAAATGCAGTCTGGAAATGACATACCAATTTTTAACATTGAGAGTAACTGGCCATCAGAGCAACTTACCTAGCAACAGGCTGGAATGTCTATCATACTACGCTTTGAAACTGAAACATCAGGTTGGAAGATACGCGGTGAACTTCCCCATTGCTCTGTGTTGTATGTGGCTTTAAAATCAATTGTTGTATTTTCTGAAGTTCAATCATAATTCATAATTTGCTGTTATACTACCTTATATGATTCAGATTAAACGGTCTCTGATTACTGAAGGTTCTGTGGTAAGCCAAGAGAAAAATAATGATTCATCATGTTTTCAAGTATTCAAAACTAATGGCATCGTGCTGGCTTGTGACACTGGCATACTTATCCTGCAAGAACCTGAATTGCTGCTGGTGTCTATAAATAGTAACACTATATTGTCTTTTGCATTTGATATTCTTCTTTTGGCACTGAAATCATGTCTTTGGGAAAAGCTATTCTCATGTGTCCTGGTCTCCTTAGTAATCTCAGAAAATAAGTGGGGTTCAGCACACCCGATCATCCATTTTCCTAATATGTCACAACTTAGTATTCCACTTTTCATTGGACACCATGGCAGGCTCAAAGATGTTAGACAAGCATCTGTGTATCACAGATTTAAATTTTTTTTTTCTTAAGATTAGACGGAAGTTTTTTCAGAAAATGAGGTGGTGAGCATGGTGGATTGCAAACTGAATGATATCATGCCGTTCTGAGAAAAACAACATTCTGGATTATATTCAGCAGGTTTGTGAAACAGTTGTTCGGTGCTACTTGTCACTGCAAGACCAAGGATATGAAATAATAGACTTTAATTACAGCAACAAAGATTCTTGGTTAGAAGGAGGATCTTTCTATCATTTAGGATGGAAAGTCACTGAAATAGTTTACCTGGAGATTTATGAAGTCATGATCATTACAAGTCTTTTAACAGGTTAGGCAAACATCCATCGGGAGTGGCATAATTGTAGATGATCCTGCTTTTTTCAGGAGAGTTGAGATTGGACAACAGGACGGTGAAGAAAATGTGAAGGCCAAACTAGTAATTAAGGTTTCTGCCTGCAGTCCTCTCTCTAAATAAAGTAATGGTTTCTTCAGGTAACCCATTATATCCAGAGGATTCCAGGATCTTCTGTGGCTGTGTCTCTGTATAAGAAGTCAAAGAAGCAGCATAAGCTACAGAGGAACTTCTCTATTCTACTTCCAGGAGAAGGTGACTTTAATGGTAGAGGCAGTAGTTATGGGCACAGTTGTAGGACTGGCAGTTGGCCGGATAACGTTGGCCACCATCTCAAATGAGATGACAAGAAGCATCAAAAGCACTGATATCTGCCTGATCCTGTTCTTTCTAGTAGTAACTATAAAAAAAATAAGCAAGTCTGGCAGAGTAAAAGAGAAGGAAGCAAAAAAACTTGTATAGCAGATACTCTCCAGAAAACTTGCAGTTTGGAATGACCGGTTATGCAGTCTACAAGGTGGTCATCACCTTCACAAAGTATCGTCTAAAGTCATAGGAGACTTCACTTTGAAAGTCTCAGATGATAGCCAAGATCAGTTTGCACGGCACTTCTAGAAGCAACTGGTGTGGCTCCCCTTACACATTAGCAGCGGTGGTCGTGCAGTTCTTGTTTCACCTCCAACCATTCACATCTTCCCAGGGAGTGGAAAATGGACCTCTGGAGGACCTCCCATTTGAATGGGTGGAGATACATGACTTCGAAAAGAATGATGCATTTTATACCCTGAAGAGAATGAGGCAAGCTATCTATTCCTTAGGGGCTTATATCACAGCACCTATATATCTATATCTTAACCAAAATTCCAAAGAATCACCCACAACCATCATAAATTTTTCAAGTTATCTCAGAAATGATAGCAGGTCTATAGCTGAAGACAAACCATACTGAACTCATCCCACCTTTATGGATAAGGAGTAATTTTGATAGAAATACTACCAAAAAAAAAAAAAAAAATTTGAGGTCACATGACTATGGCACCCATCAAATCTCTCTTCAGAAATCTTCTGGTCTACCACAACCAGGCATGGCTGTGATTGAGGTTGTCATTCATAAATAAGTTCTCAGCTTTTTGCACGATAGTCATATCAATTCTCAGTTGCAAACCCTGTTACTCCTTCACCCTTCACAGAGCCTTCTGACATAGGTCTGTTATAGTATGAAGTTCTCTTGCTTCCTAGTATCAGAGCGAGAGGGCGTTTCTCATCCAAATCAGCAAAAAAAATCACCTGGATTTCAAAATATCTTTTTCTGTGTCTTAGATATTGTAATAGTTCATAACTGCTACCAGTTCAAAGTCCTGTAGATATTCACAGCAGAACAGTATATTTTGGGAAAAACAGTGTATAAATATATCTATAAATGGAATACAGTAGCTGCTTTTTGCAGGTGTCTGATTTTATATCATTTCTACTTGGTTTTGGACTTTATTTGAGAGTAAATATTTAGAAACTAAACCTAGTAGCATCACCTAAGAGCCTTGAATTTTGCATTACTTAGGACAAATATAGGGCCTCATCAGCCTGGTTTTGCTATGGATAGCTAATTCAGCTGTGATGATGACAACTCACAGCTCACATACTGTACTGATCCAACAGCTATAATACTACATTGCAACATAGATCCATATAGTGCTGGTTAAGATTATTATGTACTCTTGAATGTGCTGGTCTTTATCCTGAGATGTCCCGTGAGGCTGTCTGCTTTTATTTTCTTTCTGTATCTGTAACTATTGTGATAGATGCCTCATGGCTGGACAGGGAAGTGAATATAGATGACCTTGAGGCTCAATGCTTGGGTGTTCAGAAAAACAAATGTAAATGTATAACAACATTTTGGAGCCAAGGGTGATTTGCAAGGCCTGTAAATCCTTGGTGCAGCAAATCTTAGGAGAGCTGATGCGTAGCAAGGCTGGTGCTGCTGTAAGCTATGTTTGTATAAGCAAACAAAGCTGTAGGAAGTCTTCCCCCTTGAACAGCAATGAACTCTGGAAACAGAGCATCGGATACCAGTTTCTATTCTAGAGTACCTGTCCATTCATTCTTCAGAATAACTAGACAGAAAGACTTAGGGACACTTAACCTTACGTGAGTGTAAGTGGGAGACAATCGCAAAACACCATTTCAGATTCTAACTGCAAAACAGCTATTTCTGCAATGCAAACTTAAAAGACCAAGGTGGGTTTTGGAGGGTTGGTTTGGTTGGTTTTTGCAATTAACAGCTGGACTGAAAATACCTATTCGGCCACTTCTTGACCTGTCTGTACTTTATGATTCTCTGATAAGCCAGATAATACTTGGCACATCTTATTTTGGATTTTTCATGCCTAAGGTAGTTTTGGTTCCTAGTGGTGCCATGTGTTTCAGGCGGTCATTCTGAAATTCTGTGGTTTATTCTGAGGTATTAAATGCTGTCTGTAAGCTCTGGTTTGAATATTATGATCAATAAAATAGTAATAGGGTGGATTAGCTATTGCTTTGGGATGCTCACACATAATATGTGTATTCAGCAGATTATTAAACTGTGAAAGTTTATTATTCTGCAGTAGCTGGACTGTTTCAAGGTGTAGTGCACACAAAATTCTACAGCCTGCCCTCTTGGTTTTGGCTTTGGGGGTTTTGTTTGGTTTGGGGTTTTTTCAGTTTGGCGTATCTGTAGCTTCATGACTGAAGCAAAACTCAGGCATGACTGATGTGTTCTGTCCTTTTTGTGCCATTGTAGAAATTATGAGTACTGACAGAGAATGTTTGCTCTAATATTGCTGGGTGTAGTGACCTCTGTTTGGAGCTCAAGAAACATGATAGGGTATGTATAGGAACTACAAAGCTCAAACTAGTTACTGTAAATAAGTTCTCTCTAACTTCACAGGATATGGGATTTCTAAGCTACTTCTAATTGTGTTTCTGTGCATTCTTTTGTCAGCTGTTGATGGCAGATGCCCGCCATGTGTACCAAAGCAGTTTTCTATACAATGCCAGTCAGGACCCAGCACCCTTGTGTACTAGTGTCCTTAAAAATGCATTGGTAGATGTGACAAGCAATGTTGTTAATTACCATAAAAACATCACTTTCCAAGTGTAACTCTTCTATAATGTCTTTACATGGTTACCTTTTGGCTTGGCTCTTGTGCTTGTGGCAATATATGGAATTATAGCCATATAAATAGAGAACCAAAGTATACATGTCATTTCTAAGCTAACTGTCTATATATACATGACTGGGCAGTTGATCAGTGAGCTGGTAGTTAATAGTCTCACAGCAGAAAGTAGGGGGGTTTGTACATAGGAAGGGGTCTTTTTTTGGCACTAGACTAGAGCGATTCTGAATCATTTTAGGTCTGGGTTTGCGTGAGTGATACAACACATGGAATGTGGTAAATCTAGGTATTCAAAGAAAAGCAAATGGAAATTGCCATTTTTCATGACAGGAGAATGAGTTTGTTATGGTGCCAAGTAAAAAACAAGTACGTGCAGATTTGTTTTAAAGATCTGCCAGTAGCACTGAAACTTCTGGTGTCCCCGGGATGAATTTCAGGTTCTGAAAGGAAACAAACAGCCAGAAAAACAGAATAGAACAAAAGTAATTGAAAACATGTGATCCCAGGTCTTGTGCACAGATTTAATTAAGATCTCTACCTTCTAGTCCCTTTGCCAAGCAGTTTTTCTAAACCTTAAGCAAAACAGGTTGGCTAGTCCATGTTGGAGACACAGGCGTTAATTTTCATGGTATAGAGGGAATCCCTTTGTTCAGAACTATGTTACTTCAAACGAGTATTTCATTAGGGTGAATATTTATGTAAATTTTTGATATGCTCTGTGTACTGGAAAAACTCTTCCCAAAAATACACAGCGCATCAGTAATGAGTTGTTGTTGTGGTTTTTTTCCCCACTGTCTTGTACTGTTCTTAGAGATGTAAAGCAACACATCTTACGTTTCCTCCCCTTTTTGCACACAGAATAGAAATTACAGCTACAGCTTAGCTTGTTTTGCTTGTGGATCAATGCCAGAAAGCAGTTTTGAAGGTGTTTTAAAATGAAGACATCTGGCAGCTGGCATACTTACAATTCATTTGCCAAAGACAAGTTGCATGCTGTTGGAATTTTCAATTGAAGGTCATGCACCAGGTAAAAATCAGTCAGGTGGAGCTTGTGTGTGGTGAACCCACACACTTGAAGAATTGTTGGCTCAGGAATGTGTGGGTGGGCTAAACTGTGAAGTATGTTTGTCTAATTTTTCTCTTTAAAATGTGAAACTCAAAGCTAAAAAAGAGGTCAGTAAAGCTGACAAAAAATCACAAGGCTATGATATTTCAGTGGAACCACCATCAATTAGTTTGAGCAGAGGGTGCCAAAAAAAAAAAAAAAAAGGAAAGATGAATAACAGAATCTGACATAATGTTGGACAAACACTCTGCTGTCAACTGAGTGGTCACACAGTTTTTACTCTCATTTTTTCAGTAAGAAATAGCCTAGAGGATTATTTGTACACAGCTTTCTACTGACAGTGAATTAGTAACAGTATGTCATTGTGCATTCAGTTATTCAGTGACAGCTCTGAGACTAAGCTGTTTACATTAATTGATGTTTAATGGTATTAATGCAGTATGTTTTACCATTACAAACTTTCTATCAGTATGGTTACTTACTAAGATATTAATATTTCTAAATCAAGGGATCTGCACCTAGAATTACTTTACATATATTTACAAGGAAAATGCATGTCCTCTTTGTGTGACATGGGGAAATGTTCAGTTTTACTGCTGCGAAAATAAAAGCACGAGGCCTGAATTCTTTTCTCACTTAAGCATGTTTTACATAAAAGAATCTCCTTGTGCTTTAAAAGATGTACTTATGACTTGAATTCATGTAAAAAAGTGGAAAATCAGGTCTAGGATACATGTATGCTGCATTCTTTATAAATGTAGCAGATTTTTCTGTGTCTTGCTAAAAGAAAGTTTTAATGTGGCATTTTAAAATGTTTTGCAGTCAGAACTTTGTTAGATAAATGTAAGCCCATAAATGAGCTAATTCCTTGTGAAAAGTTTGAAAAATATTGGGTTTGCTGAAGTGTGAGAATAAGAAAAACTATCTTCCCTACTGTTTCTGAGAAGGGAAGTTCAAAAATTAATTGAGCAGCATTATTTACTTGTGAGGTCAATACTGCTCCTTATCAAGCAGTGGAGAGTATTAGTGGTTTCTTCTGCTTTGTAAGTACCTTAAGTTACTTTTGTCATATTTTACCCAAAGCTCTTTAGCAGAGGGACCAGGGATCCCAACTATTCCCTATAGGTCTGTCTTCTGAAGCTTAGCCCCTAAACTCTTAGGCTGACTGAAAAGATACTGTTCGGACTATGACCTTTCTGCACATCTCAGACAAGAAGTGGGAGAAATAAGGAATACCTGATTGCAGTATGCAGTGCAGGCACATGGACTTTTCTACTTCAAAAGGAGTTATTTGCAACTGTTTGATTGCACTGCAGTATGAACTCATGGCTAAAACACTGAAGGATTCATTGGAGCCAGAAGCCCTCAAATCCCACTACAATGTTATTTATGACAACAAAAAATTTAGAAGTAAACATCTCTTTAAGAAATTTGTTGTCAGTGGAGAGTAAAATTATATGAAAAAAACCCAATGAATGTTTATTTTAAACACCTTAAATCTGGTTTCTTACTAGGTAAAACTCAAGCTATACCCTTTCTCCTTCTTCCATTAAATTGTAAGCTGACACTCTGGTCCTCAGATTGTGGACAGCTGAACTTTATAACAGTCCCTACAGGTTCTCCTGTTATGTCCTCATGCAGCCTGCAGGTCAACAGTAGCATAATGTGGCTGAAGCCTTGAGCATTACTTAAAAGAAATCATTGATAATTGCTAATATGAATTACTTTGAACCAAAGACTTTGACTGGCGTCAGAATTAGGTGTACAAAAAAAGGTGAAACTGTTTCGTTTCTTCTTCAGAGGTGCTAAGTAAATTGTGTAAATGTAACATAGTGTAAAATACTGGATAATTTTTTTGCTTCATGTAAGAGGCAATGCAGAGTCTAAAGATGAAATATGAAACTGCTTTGAGATGAGGATCTAGAGAAAATGCTGATGATTTGTCACAACTGTTCATCATTGCGCTAAACCTGTTTTGTTTTCCTGCTCAAATTCCTGACAGATAATGGCAATCTGACATTCTTACTGTTTTCATTTTACTGCAAAAAAGATCTACAGATAAGAGGCTGAAACCAAGTAGTGTTATTACATTGCAAGGCTCTTAGTCTCTTAAGATTGATTTCTAGAGTAACATAGGCTGTTTCTACTGCAGTCATATGAATATTTTGAAGGTACTCTTGCTTAATGTGAAATTCCATTACTGGTTGGAAGGAGCCCACGGTTACCCTGCATAACTATTTCCAGGCATATGAAATAGGGTTCCCCTATAGGCAAGCCAGGGGCAATTATAAATATTGTGCAAGACATCTTCAAAGTAATGCACCTAAGGAAGCATTCTGATTGGATTCTAAATAAAAGATTTTGTTAGTCCAGCTTAGGCTTTCAGGTAGCTGTGGAAAAGAAAAGCAGCATCTTCTTAATTTTTATGTATGCTATGATGCTTGAGTGCGGCAAGACATGCAGGCCTTTTTGACTCAGATTCACCATTACACCACTTTGTATTTCGTCTTGAAACCCTGAGCCTGTTGCAATAAGCTGCAATTGAGGTCTCAGAGAATTTTACAGATTTTACAACAGCACTCCACAGGGTTTCAGCTATGTCTGCTTGAGTCTAATGTTTGCTTTTGTTTAACAACAGACTTGGTACTCAATGTGATTGTGTCTCACGTTATAGCAGTGTCTTTCCTCGCTGTTTCTCATGGGAGGTGAGATTCCCTAAGCCCCCCTGCTACTAGATCTTGGTTTTGCTGACAAATTATCAGCATGAAAACTCTTGATTCTGAGGATCACTTCACCTTGGGTGCCAGGAGATCCAAAGTTAAACTTCCCAGAGTATCTTTAAAAGCTCTGTGTAGCAGAAATTCTACTTCAAATGGTGTATCCATAAGGAGTGTTTTCATTAATGATTTCTGAAGCTTTAGGGATGAGGATACTGCCGTCATGTCTGTGTTCTGATTATGCTGAAAGATTAGCTGTAAATTCAGTGTTTTTATTGAAGCCTTTCCTCGGCATAATGATGTATTTGGTTTAGTTATTGTTTCTGTTAATTCTAATGCCCCCTGCTGCTGAGGAAATGACATGTGCTTTATAAATGGCATTATAAATATGTTAAAGGATACAAATTCTAGTCTTCTAAGTATACAAGTGGGTATTTGGGAAGTAAGAAGTAATGCTATATTAGAATGCAATAACATCTTCTAGACAAAATAGATCCAAACACATACTGAAAATATAGTAATAAATAACTACAATCACACAACTACTGTGGGAATGTATATATACATATGCATATATACATATATGTATGTGAACCATTTTTTACACGTCTCTGGTGATATAGAACAAAATAGAAGGATTGGTATAAATAAATAAATTTTAGAAAAAGATAAAGGACCATTACTGGAAAAGAGACTAAGGCCACAGGTGAAAACTGCAGGACCTTCAGAGATTTTTCCTGTTTTTCTTTTTTAATTTATTTGCTTTGTTTAAATACCTTTTTTTTTTTCTATTTGTGTGACACAAGATTTTACACAGGGAACTTTTAGTCGCAGCATTTACTCTTCTGAATTTAATAATTTGGACAATTTCATATGGATTAAAAATTGCTTGACAAACAGCAAGATTGCTAGTAGGCATTGTCCTAAGGAAACAGGGAGCTAGAGGCTAAGGACTGTTTAAACAAGATTGAATTTGCTTAAAGATCCTGAGGAAGTATTTCAGTGTTATTTGAAGAGGAGGTAAAATTCAGTAGCATTGTGAAAGAAAATTAAGACTGTAGGTAGAAGAAACCAGTAAGAATGCAGTATGTAGATATGCTGTAGATCTAAATAAAACTCAAGAAGAATGAATTTTTGCTGAAAAAAATCATAATTTAAGTATAGTGAAAAAGATGATTCATTAATGAATATTCATTGGGAGACAGAACTTTGGAAATGAAACCAGAGAAAATTATGCATGGATAGCAAAGAAACATAATGGTCAGCAATAATTATTATATAGTGTAGTGCAGTAGTCATATACAGTGGTCATCAGAAGCAAGCCCCTTGACATTGTGTATGTAAGGCTGTACCATATAAAACTCTCAAAAATATGTAGTAACAACCCATCTATTTATTTTAAATATTTTTAACCCATCTATATTTTTAATCTGTTTTAACATAAATTCTTTTATTCTTGCATCGCATTGGTATTTCTCTATGAACTGCATTACTGGAAGTGAGCTTCTCTTATTCTAGTCTTCAACATAGATATCCAATTGTACTAACTTCTCTGCTTCTCATGAGGTGTAGAGAGAGGAACCCCTCTAGCCAATGATTAATCCAGTATTGACATAAGAGCTCTAGAGGACCAGCCCTATTTCCATCATTCTTGTGTATAAAAAATGCTAAATTTGTAATTCTTTGTCATTTAGTGTATCAATTTCAAACACTCAATTTCTTCCTGTTTAAATTCCTCATATTTAGAGTCTTTCTCGCAGTCCCATTCAAAAAGAAACTAATATATGTATTTTATGCACAACGGATGGCTTGAAACAAAATTCATGTTCACTGACAATAGGGATCCAGTAAAGGTTTGGGGGTTTTTTTCATTATAAATTATTTTACATTGGCAACACACTAATTGCAAGCTGGGTAGTGAAACAGGTGGGAGTAACAGGTGGACTTGGGTGAAGGGAGTTAAACTCTACCATTTAATAGTTCGCATACTTTGCCACTAACACATCCTTTCTTTTTGGCAATAAAATGAGACCAGAAGAAAGAACATCTCCTCTCTGATACAACTGTTGTTTTTCAAAGAGGCAGGGGCAGTGTTCTTTTCCACATCCAAATGGCCACTACATGGCATGGAAGAAATGACAGCCATAAGATATGGGCTGCCTACTCGCCTGAAAACAGGTACAGACTTACAACCTACATCAGTTACAGGGAACTGTAGAGGAATTTAGACCTTCAGCTGTGGAAGTGCCCACCTGAGAGCTAAGAAACCTCTTAAAACCAAAGTTACCTAGTTTATGGAACTTAGATATGTATTTCTTTTTTGGAAAATGCACAATATGTATTTCCTATACATATAGGAAATACACATAATTATATAAATAAGTGAATAAGAATTGAACTTAATCTCTTCTAATCTCTTACAATCCTATGAAATATCTGTTCAATTCCTTCAGTTGCCTCTCTGTTCGTAAAGAGACTGAGCCTGATAACGTCAGAGCATTTATATCCTAACATGTCTGGAAATGATAATTTGTTTTCTTATGTATCACTCCAATGGGTCACTTAGTACATCTCCAGGGAATAAGCATTTCTGGCTGCCACTGAGGTCAGCAGAAGCTGAGGGAGTCCAGCGCTATTAGCCATGATCTCCTGGACCGAGCCTGTTGGCACCCTCAGCTTAATAGTGATTCTAAGCAGCTTGGCAATTTGGATCCAAATTCCACTTTCACGTTCAACACCTTACGCATATATAAAAGAGCTTCAAGTACATACCTGAGGGCGTAAGCTGGCTCTATGTGATTAACGCATATACCTTATTCACAGAACCTATTTGAAAATGTTCATAATCAGTATCAGAAAGTTTGGATAAGTGTATACTCTGCAGTATCTTTACCGCAGAAATTTTCAGTTGCAAGCTGCCATGCTCAAGTATGCATTTCTTTTATGAATGAAGGTCTTTTGTGCATCAAGATTAAAATCCTCTGCCTCTCTGCTATGAAGGGGGGGAAAAAAAAAATCTCTTTCAGAGTGCAGTTCATGTAAACCATTTCTTTAAAAACAGAGCCCTTAAATAGCTCCAAGTACATTTCTGTGTATGACACATAAATGTCCACTAATTGCATGAAGGGAGAACTGAGATTCCAATAGCAAATTCTGTAAAAAGTAGATATACAAAGAAAAGTGGAAGCATCTGTTTAATATATACGACATTAGAATTTAATTTTACCTCTGTGATGCTTTTGTGTAGCTGCAGTGTTACAGAGGAGCACATAAGCATAGTAGTGCAGTGTCAGCAGGTGCATGCCACCAAATTACTGCTTTTAATTTGCATATTCATCTGCTAAGAAGCATGTCATTATCATATCAAAGGGATACTAAGCAACATCTAGCTTCGAGAGATGTGGCATAGTTTCAATACGAGCAATTAATGCAAGATGAGGACTCTCTTTTTGTCGTGTCTCCTAGGGCTAGCTGTAATCGGGCTTATTATTGGATACCAATAAGACTGAGGTACCAGTTGGCAGAGAATGGGAGAAGTACAGAAAAACAGAGCTGTATGAGGCATCTTAACTATACACTTGATAGCAAACCAATTCTCTGGTCACTTTTTAAAAACAAAAGCTGCTACTATCTGCTGAATAAGTCTGATCAAAGATAAACATTATATGTAGCATATCTTTAAAGGGAGACTAAAGAGAAAAAGTTAAACCAAAATAGCGTATATTTTCCATGAAACGAGTAAGTAAAGCTGACTAATGAAATGTAGAATCAGGGCTCTTAGTATTTTATGCTCTTAGTGAAATGGATTTAGAAGTAAGCTTTTATTTCAAAGATTTGTTGCAATAGGTCACGTTACTCCATGAGACAAAGGAGGTAGTTGCAGATCATACATTGAAGAAGGATGGCAGGTCCCGTGTCACTGTCTTGTGGGAGGCATTGTGCTTTGTCAGCTCTCACAAATAATAGCAGGAAAGTAGATGGAGTCTTAAGTGTTGAACAAATTAAGTATTCAAAAATAGTTTCCTAAGGGTGAAGATCACTTTCTCTGGTGGACTGTTTTGAGAAAATATGCCAGAAAAAAAAAAGAAAAAAGAGAAAAAAAAAAAAAAATTACTCTTAAGGGAATGAAGAGATGTACCTAAGGATATCTTGGGTCAGTCTAGTGCCTGCTGTGCTCAGCATGCTGTGTCCAATATGTAGGGAGAAATAGAGGAGCAAGGCAAACATACAAGGGAATTTCTGTTAGCATATCCTCCGAGCTTCCACTGCCTTGCAGGGTCTTCCCAAGACTGAGTTGACATCTGTGTTCAGCAGCTGTGGGTAAACTTTGGGAAACCGTTTATACTCCAGCAAAGACAAATGGATCCTAAAATGTGATTGATGGAAGATTCCACAGACTGAAAGAGTTCTCAGACTGGTATTTCAGGGGGACACTTTAGCCATGAACTGGGTAATAACATTTCTGATTTTGTTCAAGAATGTTTCTGCCATCATTTATCTCTTATAGTTTAGCTCTTTGAAGAACCTATGCTCCACAGTTGTCAAAATGCAGTCAGTTTTCATCTTCAACATCTGCAAATCTGATCCATAAATGCAGAGAGTTTGAATTTTAGTTTTGCCTGTGTACAAAGAAACCACTATACTGTACAAAGAAACACCTACACTGACCAACTTCACTTCTTCAAGGAGAGGGGAATTTTTCCCCTTTCTGTCACTGGGCTATCATCTTCTGATAAATATTAGTTGTATCGGAAGTTTTCCTTTGCATCTTTTAGAATTTTTAACTCTATGCTTGCCACTGAGATTAATTTTCATGGACTATTTCCAATAATTTCAATACAACTGGGATTTTACCCTCTTTAGACACTATTGAATTGGATTCATGGCAGTAGCTGCCCCAGCCTCATGATAATAATCGGTTGTTAGTGGCAGTTAGTCATTATATTGTGGGAATGAGAAAGCAGCTGTAATGTTTAAATATCATGATTATAAGGTTAGTAGTAGTCTTTCATGATTTATGCAATTATGTATAGGTACAAGACATGTGCTTCATGTCAGTAATATGAATACAGATAAACAAAAAGATGTGCCACATACAGGATATAGGGGCTTTTGTATGCTTTTCTAAACAACTTTCATTGTGTTTCATAGCAGGTGTTAATAGTCAGCATTTTACAAAATATCTTGGTAGACTTAGTAGAAGATAATTTTGTAGTCCTTACTGTCTCAGTGGATTAACTGCATAATCTTTACATTGGTATTTCCCTCCATTCTGAACACTTGGGAATTGGCTGTTAAAGTTTTCTGTCTGCCATACCTGTAGTAGTGATTGTCACATTATGATTCACACAATGGTTGACAATAGCAAATCAAAGGAACTTAAAATTTTTGTTAATAACCTATATGAGATTTTGTATACCATTTCAGCGTGTTTCAATAGTTTCAAAATCTCATAGGCAAAGCTATTACCATTGTGATAGGGAAATTCTATTTTTCCCTGTCATAATGGTAAATATCAACTAAAGCTTAATCATATACTGGATTGATACTCTTCAGGCTTTGCAGTTAAGGATTTATAAAGTGATGTTGAATGCTTAGTTATTCTTTCAGACTCAGTTTCCTTATCTGTAAAATAAAGTGATATTCTCTACTGTGAAGTATTATGAGCTGTTGTTATTTAGTATAATAATAAGTCATATAAATCACAATAAAGTTACTGTACTTTTATTGATATAACCTATATGGAAATTAGGCAACTGTGACTGATATTTTGTCTTCAAAAGTTGACTCAAGAATGGACTCTACATTTTGCGAAATTATCCTTTTTGGTAGCACTAAAAGAAGGATATGGAAGCAGTTAGGAAAAGGACTTTTTTGAGAGACTATTGTTTATTTTATTGGGGTGTAACACAGTAGAAACCACTATGTAGTAAATTTTTGCAAGGTGGAATGGAGATAGTGAAGAATTAAAATGTTGGGGGTTTTCCTTGATATATTACAGTATATAACTTTTAATTCTGCTTATAATTTGACATACTCTTGTCTATGATGCCAAACGTCGCTTTATAGCATAGGTAAATAACAACTCTGTATACTCAAAAGCTCTCAAAGTATTTCATAAAATGGATCTAACATATTACCTTATACTTAGAAGATATTCACTATGTAAAGTAAAAAAAATATTCAAAGCATTACAGAGCAAAACTGGACAATGTCTGTCAGTGTCCTACACGGAGCTGTGTTTGCATACATAACTTCAGCCTCATTCTCAGGTCACTCTCTTACTGGATGTCAAGAAACTGGTTTAGTTTAGGTAAACATTATTAATTAGGTGATACATTAGTAACATTTTCAAGTTTATCAGTTGGATAATTATTTCTGATGTCACTGTTGTAAACAATATTACACATGATTTCTTTCCTAAAATTAAATGGAACACTGATATGAGTCATGCCTTTAGCGGTATTTCTCTCCAAAACTGAAGGTGTGGTGCAAAATACATGTTTAATTTTAGCATAGTGTGTTTTTACTGAAATGCAAGTATAATATTAAAGTACAGTTAAAGGCAGTCAGCTGTAGTGCAGGCTGTATCATGGTGTCATCCATCCTGTTTGCTGAGGAAGAGTAGGACTTTATGAAATGCATCTGTGAATTGTAATAGATTATTTGTGCACATTTTTCTGATGCGTACTGTCATAGAAGGACTAAATTGAAGTATCTAAACTCATTTTTCCAATGATATTTTAGACTTGGAGGTTGAAAGAGGAGAGCTCTGACTTAAAAGGCCAGAACTGCCTATTGCAGATCTGTTGCAACCCCTGAGGATATACGGTAAAATTTAAGCTAGCTCTGTTACTGCAACAAGTGTTCACTGCTTGTGGAGCGTTTTCCTTATGTTCCCAGATCAGTATATCTTTCTGGTGTCAGTAACAGGGTCTTATTATTTAGACTGATGGTTGGCTAGAGCCAACCTGTGCTTACACATGGCTTTCTGCTCTCTTAGGGTCCAGTCCTGCCCGGCAGTGAGTACCCTCAGCTCCCTTTGATGATTTCAGTGGGACCTGGAGGACCTCACAGGAGGGTGCTTGATGTCTTGCAAGTTCAGACACTGATAATTGAATCAGGCAAGACAGTGGTACAAGAAAATTGTTTTCTTTCCAATTTTACTCCGCTGATGTCAGACAGACTTTTCACAGCATGTTTGTAAGTGCCCAGGGCCAGACCCTACAAGATGATACTGAATATTTGCGGTTCCTCTTTACTTCATTAGGAACTGAGGCCCTCAACCTGTCACTGGATTGGACCTTTTTTTTATTGTATTTCCTTATTTCTTGCCATTGGCAAAACTGATATTTCTCTCCCAATCTATTGAAGCAGTAACTATTTCTTGCAGAGATCACAGATCATCTTATGATGATGAGAACTGAACAGAAATGACACTACAGACTATGTAGTATTAGGTATTATTATTCATAAATAAAGTTTAACATGCATTTAAAAAGAAGCAGAATTTAAGCAAATTATAGCCCCAAATTTTTTGCAGATTTATGTAAAATGGATGGATGGTAAATGCTTTGAAATAATAATTTGCTGGTTAAAAAGAAAAGGTTGATGTAAGAGTGAATTAAATCACATAATTTTAAACATGATCTTTCTAATACAAATAGAATTACTATAAATAGACTGTGGTTATATTGTTGAGTAATGCGTTCAGTTATGCTAAGACTAATAAGTCCTCAGCTATGTATTAATCTACATTGTTTTAATGTCAGTAAATGTTCTAATCGTCTCAGCCGTAGCTTGTGGACATAACACAATAGCTGACTATGAAAAGTACATTTTAACTTACCAGTTTTCATTTAATGTTTGCATTTTTATCCTCTCTATAAGACATATCAGTCCTTCTAATAACTTTTTTCCTGTAGCATATTATCTTTGCTAATTCTGCATGGTAGAAGCATCTGATTTTTCAGTGTCAAATGTTTTTAGCATAGTCTTTCATGTATGAACTTCTCAGTTAACAACTGAGAACTTGGTGATGATAAATAAAGTTTCATATTTTCAGTCTTCTCCCTTACTGTCATTTCTCTCTAACCAAGACTCAGCAGGTGAGAGTGCATATTTTACTTCACCAATACAGGGCTCTTTTTCTCCGGGAATTAACATCTTCCTGCCAGCTGTGTCCTGTTTTCAAAAGAGATGTGAAGCCATTCTGGAACTTGAGACATGAGTGATTCCAAGGAGAAGAAGAAATCAGAAACAGCCTCTGCTGTGATCGTTACAAATCACTCATGAATGAATGCTCAGAGATACTTAACCCCTATATGACTTCATCAGTTGTTCAAGCATTAATTCTACTAGTGCACTGATGACTTCATTCACAGTTTGTGGAGAGCATATTGAAGCCCTTAGCTGAAGTGATTTAGTCAAGGCTGTATATTAGACCACACCAGAGCTAGCACTAGATCCCAGGAGTTCCTGATTCTTACACTTAGACCTTTAGAGTACTAGAAAAAAGGATGACTAGCTGAACAGGCATGTGGAAGACTTGCAGCCCTCTAGGAGAGTTAGCTGAATATAGTGTAATACTGACCATTTTGAGTCCATACTGAATGGGATAGTTCTTTTTCCCTGCTAGCATCATAAATGCTAGCAAAGATGTGGGCACTGGTATTAATTTCTCTGCTGGCACCAGGTGTGGTAGATATTGTAATGAAAAGTCAGTCCCAGCTTGAAAGCATATTGCTATGCTTTTTCTGGGAGGGCTGGGACTGCCTGCTTCCTCATATAAACTGGAGAGTTTGGAGACTTCTGGGGATTTATTTTTTTTTAAAATGTGGTAAATGAATGGAAAGATTCAATACAAGAAGCAACAAAAAAATAAAGATCAGGTTCTTCTGCATGAGAAAATGATAAGATTGAAAGGAGTGAATCATAGCTATCATTGTATGTGAACTGGGAAAATTATTTAGGTATTAATTTATAGGATTTGAGCCACTGCTAACTTTACTGGCTTTTCCAGCAACAGATAGTCTCCTCCCTCCCTCCCTTTTCCAAACTCCAAAACAATGCCATCAATATTGGAGCATTGAGGCAATGGAGGAATGTTAGTTAAAGTTCGTCTAAGTAAGCCAGCAGAACAGATTGATGAGGCAGCCCTCATCTTTTAGCAGTCTGCAGGTGTGGCTTAGCAGTAAGATATCCCCAGATAACCCAGAGGCTGTATTATCTACTCATATGATCTTAAGTTTTGTGATTAAATATGAACTCTGAATATCTGTAATCCTTCCGCCATATCACTTTTGTGGTGAAAAAGTGATCTGGTCCTCAGCTGATAATGCCTCTCAGGTTTTTTTTTATGCTACAATAAGTTGAAGTAGCTTACATTTTCTTTGTGAAAGTAGACCTACTCATTCTTTTGTGAGTGGGTCCCACACTCTTCTCCCTCCCTATTTACCAAACAAGTGGTCCATTCCCATCAAAAATAAAGTAAAAATCAAAAGCAAAAAATTCCAATCCTCTCCTATGTGTTATCCATATAATTGTCACAGTGATTTAGACATATAACAAGAGAACAAGAATTTCTAAACTCCATAGAGTCCGTTGGAAACTTGATTTTTTTTATTTTTTTTTTTACATGGAGGAACTTCAGATATTATGGTGATTAGAGACAATGTAAAATCCAAATATAGGTAAATAGATAGTGAAAGGAAGGAAGGGGAAAAAAAAAGTAAATCAAAACAAAAACTCATACTGGAAACAAAACCAAAAAAGATTAAAATGCATGCCCTCATCTCTAGACAGCCATTCCATTTTCTTCACAGCCCTTATTTCACCTTTGTCACTTTTCTTCTGTTAAAGATATAATTTTATTTATAATATAAGATATTTGGGCTTGATTTTATTTTCAGAAAGAAGTCTGTCATATTTTTGAGTGCTGAAAAGAAATAATAATCCTAGTGCTATAAACTGTGCAGCACATCTGAAGGAACCAGCTTTGTGGTTGGCCATATGCTACCTCACCTTTGAAATGCTGTCCATATCTACACATAGTTTCTTTGTCACCACCTTAAAATAAACCTTCCTGAAATAGTAAAGTACCATCATTAGGCTCAATATAGAAAAATACCATTGTAAATGTTCTTATGACATTAATGATTATATAAAAACACCTGCCAATGTTTAGATGAATTATTTATCTATATCTAGTCAACAGAGAATCACATCATCATATGCAATTCCATTTTAGGGTCTTCATAACTTTTTGAAAGACAGGCTGAACTATTCTAAGCACAGAACAGCATGCCATTATTCACCGTATAATGCTTCTGTACTTGGTGCTCCTCTGAGTTTGTTTTGCGCTATACCAAGGGCTTCTCACCGTTGAAACTATCTTTGAGTTATTCCCATCCTTGGCTTTGAGTCCAAGTAGAATCCAGCTGGTAGTATTTGTGTTTCCTATCTATTTGACTTGGAGTTATTGTTGAGATTACTGAAAGGAGAAACTTGAGTTTGTTCTACTGCAACGTGTAGTAGAGTTGAAAGTAAAGTCATAAACACAGTAGATGGTAGCCTCAAATACTGATACTGTTGGGATTAAATTGGTACTTTGGAATTGGGTGCTAGTATCTAGAAATACTTTTTTAGCATTTACTTGTGAAACCATAGCTTGCTTTCTGAACATTTTCTTTCATGATATAGTCATCGACAGGCAGAGAATATGAGCTACTTGGCCTTTTAGCAAAATATGTTTCTTCCAGTATGAAGGGATTTATTTAGTTATTTTCTCTAATCACTTGGAATAGGATCTTGTGCAAATTACTTGCAGTGTGGATGTAGCAAAGACCTGGGGCAAAAGTGGTTAGCTTCTGTGTAATGAAAGCATATGGAAAAGTCACTGAATGTATGTATATGGATGAGTAGTCACTGAAACCTCCAGCACCCATGGACTGGAGTTCATTTGCGTTCCCTGTGGATCAGAAGTAAAGATCCACAGTCCGTGTGCCAGCGAACAAATGCATTTCTTATTTTGCGCTGACATACTGTTTCTCTGATAATAGGCCTCTTAATAGCATGAATTTGTAAATCAAAACTACAGTAAATATATCAACTGTACAATACTTTCCATGTCTAAATAAACAGGTTTTTTCACTTTCACTTCTATCTTCAGGATGTCAAGCAAGAGATTAGAAGGCAATTTTCAAACTGAAGGGGGGGAGGGTAACCATGATGTTATTCTGTAGAAGTTATTTGATTGCTCTTCATAGTCTTTTCATTACAATTGGCATTTAGAAACTCAACCACACATGCCGCTCCACACCTTTCTACATGATACTGTTTCTTCCTGTTCTCCTTATCTGTAACTGTGATGATGCACAGCTTTCTCCTATTTCTTTCTTGTGGGTTTGTGCAGTTTCTTGATGTTTGTGACAGGCCACGATAGGGGAAGCTTTTATCACTGTGGGGTTTGGAGGCCTCAGTAAATTGAAAATTGCAAATGAAATCCACTGGGCTTGAATTCATCAGCTATTATGTCAGATGACCTTTGGCAGCTGCTGATAAAAATGAGAGAATGTTAGCTCTGATCCAATTTTCAGCACTAACCATTCCTTTTCAAATCCATTCACAGTCAGGCAGCAGACACATGGGAAGTGAAAATGATAGGGTTTCAAGAGAGCTGCATTGTGTTGCAGATTAAGATTTTCTCCCCCTATTTCTAGAGGTCGGCCCCCAGGCCCCTGTCTGGTATCTACCTATTGTCCAATCAGTTTCAATATCTGCTTCAGAGGACATGTTAGCCATCCTTACAGATAAGTGCTTACAGGAGAAAATGTTGGACTTAATAGTTTTGCTTAGGAGGCATCAAGGGTCACAGTGTACCAATATTGACTGGCACATGTTAGTTTAATCTGACATTCTTAGGAATGCGACACTAGATTCTTTCTGAGTTGTTGATCTCTCTGAGATTTTTGTTCCCAGGTCTAGGTTTTATAAATTTTATTTTCCTGTAACTGTTTATATTCATGAGCTACTGATATTCATACAAAAATCTGCCATAGCTGGGCCCAGGTGTCCCTTACCTTACATCCCTAGGTACGGGTTGCATAAATTATAAAACCAGAGCTGCATGTTGGTACGATGCTTTTTCTTGTTAGAGAAAACTGGTAGATGTAGCCATTTTGTCTGCACTTTCAAACTATCCACATTGGAAAATTAAACACTTAATTAAGCTTTCAAAACAAAATTAACGCAATAAATATACATTTTACTTGGGATAGACATGAATTTTGCCTTCAAAGACCTTGGAGCATGTGCAGCCCCTCCCTCTGCCTTCAGCTTCCTGTAGAGTGAGTGCAGTCAGCACCACCAGAAGTTGCTCATGAGCTCAAAGGCTGAACCCTAGTTCAGAATGACCTGTTAAACTGACATAATGTTAACGAATGCGTCCCATTCTCTGACAGCTTTTCTTCTACCTAATTTAATAAGGAAAAGAATGAAACTCTGGACTCTGTTACCTTGGAAAAATCATGTATGTCATTACAATTTCAAAGTTTTAGAATAGTACCTTCTACTGCTTAGTTCTTCAGTTTTTTCAGAGGCATAGCTCCCATTGAATTCTGTTTTTAGAAGGCAATAATGATATGTAGATTGGACTTGTTTGGACAAGAATTCAAAAATCAGATTCCTTGACTGATCATACTGTCATTCTTCAAAACATTACTATTAGGTCTTCATTGGAAAAGATATTCCTAATATTCTTACCAAAATGTTTCAAAAGCATAATGCCGTCTTAAAATTACATACGTTTTATATTTAACATTTTTATTGATTTTTTTTTTTTAGCTAGAATATGAATAAATATTCAGTGGCTCAGCTTAATAAATAAACAGATTAAGCTTAATTTATATGATAGGGAAAAAACATTCCTAAGAAACTTGATATTAATATTGCTAAAATCAAAGTGCTAATTTTTAAAAAACTCTGTACTAATTTTTCTAAAGGTATTAAATAATGGGAAAAATATACTTGTTTCTGTGTAACTGTTAGTGGTTCGAACATTGAAGAATGAGGAACAAGTTTTTAAAGATTAAACTGGAATATGCACATGCATTGATTGTGTGTTCTTCATTCAATTAAGGCTAAAACTGAAGTTAACAGAATTACATTTTATTTCTTTCTCTATATAACAAAAAATAATTTAAGTCAGTTACGAGTCTAGCTGTACCCTTTTATCATGGGCAAAATGTATAGTTGACTCTGAAATTAATCACCTATTTTGTGTAACTACATTGTCAAATTTTACATCTTAAGATATGAAAATTGCATAACAATCACTGTTATCCTTGGATCCGTTCATATATGAATCTTTAGGAAATCTGACTGCAGATCCAAACTTTTTCTCCTCTCTCTGTCTCTACAGATAGAAGAATAAAAAAGTTCTGTCTCAATTTTGTTCTCCGTTCACATGAATTTCTGACCTCTGCAACGGTCTAAACCTTTCCTAGTTTTCCCATCTCAAAGAAGGAATTTTCATCAAATATCAACAAAGCTGAAGCATCTATCTGTTAAATATGTGCTTATTTACAATTGTGATGTTGATTCAAGCTATATTAGAATAAGATTTTTAACAAATAAAATTCCCATGGAAGCAGCCATTTATCAAGCCAGCAAGCAAACCTGGCTGGAGCTTGCTATGAAAGAAAACGCAAAGACCAGGCTGGTTGGTGGGCTGGAGAGTGCTTTAATTTCAGTGGTGTTTGTGGCTTTCCCCAGGAGCTCTACGATTGTGTCTATTCACACTGTCCCAGGAGACTGACTTTTCTTCTAGGAGTCCTAGAATATAAGGAGCTGCTGCTGCTGTTCATTCGTTTGCTTTTAAGTATCATTATAATCTTCCTGTGACTATTTTCTTTTATGGGGAAAAACTGGAATTTGTTTGGGTAGAGGAAAATACTCAGCATAGGTGAGATTTGGCTAACTTCTTATGTATCCTTCAGCTGACTGTGGTTACTAACATTTTAATTTAATAAGTCTTTAATAAGTCAATGAATATTGCAACTGAAAACAGTTACCTGGATTTACAGTGAGAAGAAACAACTTCAGGTTATGCTCACAAATCATATTTTGGCTAAACTTGATTTAAACATAACTATGTCTACTATTCAAAACAAATATTAAATCGTGAAAGGTATTAAACAACATTCTAACAAAATTTAGTACGATTCCTTGGGAGTTATTCCAGAAAACAGAGAATGCAATAATGAAAGCAGTTCTTTTTTTATGAGGGTTTTTGAATCTTACTTTTGGGTCTGTATTTTCTATTCAACATTTCAGGACATCTTAATCTATCTAATATTTTATTACATTATATGACATTTGAATTGCTGTATTCTACTAGTTAGAAGAGAACGCTGTTTTCTGCCAAACTTTTACAGCTTTTATTTTGACTGTTAGGCAAATTATACTTAAACAGTATTAAAGGAACTTTCCTTTAAATCCTTTAAACCTGTTCCAGTAGTATGTCAAAAAGGTTGATGTAAGTGATTACGACACTCTTAAAAGTGTTTCTATGAAAGTGAAAATAGGTCACAGCAAGCATCTGGTGAAACAAAGTCCAAAATGTCTCTGTAATCTGTTATGTTTCTGAAATGCCAGGAATACTTGGAGGGCTTGAAGTGCCAGAGTGACAGAACAAATGGATTTCTCTTTGAATAAGCAATGATTTCTGTGCAGAAGTCTAATGCTTCCCTATCGCCTCCCTGCCCAGAGAAGTGCAAGGGCTGGCCCAGGGACCACCTTCTCTGTTATGTCCAGTTTCTTTGTGTCTTCTCTTAGCTTCTTTGTGGACCCAATTTGGCTCCTAATGTTTGCAAAGTTTTCTAAGTCTCAATGCTAAAAGGTTATATCCATCAAAGCATGCATTAGAATTTGTTTAACTTCCTGTGTTTTATATATAGTAGTGATTTTTTTAACAACTAATTAGTAATCAGCTAAGTCTAATTCTAATCTAAGCAACAGTAGTTTGATGATTTCTTTGGAATGTGTCCCTTTTATAGTGTGATTGTAAAATGAGGTTAAACCTGAAGCTGGACATGTATTAAGGAAACTATTTAAATTCTGCATTCATATCCTTATTTTATTATACAACAAAGTTTTGAGGAATCCTTGATCAAAATGAAGACCAAGTTCCCCAGTGCTACTTCCTCACGAAATGTGTGATAAGAAAGAATAGAACATTTGTCTTGCTCAGCTTACAGTTTAATTAAGCAGAATAAAACAAGGAGTAGCAAGGAGTAGGATTGGTGGAGAGGAGAAACAGGCATCTAAATGTGCAGGAACACATATAACCTTTTTGTTTGTTTACATTTTTTTATATATATATAAATGTTGTGATTCTAAGAAAGTGTTATGGTCAGGAGAATAGGTGAAGATCAGAATACCATGCTTTGAAATAGGAAAAGCCCGTATTTTTGCCTGATCCATCTTACTGATTTGTTAAAGGACTTTTTTAATTTGCAATTTGATTTTGTCTTGTGTGTCGTCATCTAAACATAAACACCAACTGTATGGCAGAGAAGTATTACTTTATTTTGTTTTTCTTAGCTTCCATTGATTCATATATTGCTTTTCATAAAAATATTGTTTCCTAAAAATGGTAGCATTATCCATATTTGTTATGGTTAAGAGAGTTTTTCAAAGTGTTAGTCATTCCCCCGGATGACTTCTTCCTGCAGTGTCCAACATGACTCACTTCTTGAAAACTCATTTTATAAACAATGTTTTTCTCATTCTGGTATTGAAAAAATAAAATTGTGTGAAGAATTATAAAGAATAAATAAAGTGTCATTAGGGGAGGATTTATCATATGGGGGTTGATGTTTGTCGCCCTAGGCTGTTTACTGCTTAGGAGAAGAACTCTAGGTGTGTAGACAAAAATCCAGAATAACTTCACTGAAGTCAGTGGCATTATTCCAGTGCATGTTGGTGTAACTAAGATTAGATTTTGGTCACCTACTGTTTCCTGTATTTTTCACAATGTGGGATACGTAGTTGCCATTTTAGTAATCATGCATATATTCACTGGGAATTTTACCAATGCCATGTCATGCAAGTAGTCTGTCTGCTGTATTATTTCTTGCTCTAGTGTGTTTAACTGCTGACTCCATCGATGAGCATTTCATGTGTTTGTTCATGTCTTTTTTTGAATGATGCATCAATGATGACACTTATACTGAAGCTTGTAGAGCAATTAATGTTGCTGCTGTTAAAGAAAATGTATTTGCATCTCTTTAATGAAGACATCTGGGGGAAATGCTGATCCTTCTGTTTAAAAATCTTTCTTTGAATGTTCAACTTTGAAGGGTTATAGGCAACATTCCTGTATGTGCAGATGGAAAATATACAGAAAAAGATTACGTGCCAAAATCTTATTTTGTCTTAGGAGTGACCAGTCATTCAAAATTAGATAATAAATTTGACCTTGTCTCTTTACCTGAATCAGTTAGGAGTCCTTAAATGGGACATGAATGTACGCAGAACCATCCTTTCTTATGGAAGGATCACAAAGGGAAAAAATGCAGTTAGCTTCCTAAATATTTATTCCTTTGTAGAATGAATATGACTCTCAAGATGGAAACTAGTAGATTAAGAAGTCTAAGATGCTCAAAAGCTCTGCAGAGAAAATAGGCAGCCATCTGACAAATATGGTAATTTGGCAAAGTTTCTGCCCCAGGGGTATTCCCTTGGCTACCTTTCCACAGTGGCACCATGTGTTCCTGAAATCTTTACTTACTGTGGGGTTTAGGTGTATCTACTCATTCTGATTTTCTGAGATGCAAAAGGTATGAACTTCTTCACACACAGATACTTGAAAAGTTGCTATTGACAATGAAGTGGACTGGTGTGCTCTCACCACCCAAAGGTTTCGGCCTATAAGGAGTATCGGTAAGGACCTGAGAATTGGCAAGTGTGTACCAAAGCTTCTGTTTCTTCTTCCTAATTCTTCCCTGTGCAGTTCTGTGCCACAAGCACACATAACCTAGTGCAGGTCTATATGATTTTGTAAACTAAAAGACGTAGTTTTCAGCAAGCTGTCTTGCTGAAATTATCAAAATTGTTGGATGATCTATAATTATAATTTTCTATCTTCATCAGGTGAATTGCAGATTATTTTTTTTTTTTAGAGGATGCAGATGCTTTGCAAATGACTTCTGAAAAGGAATTGTACAAAGGAATCAAGTTAATATCGTAGTCTTATGCGTACGTGATGCGCTGGTAGATTTACATGGTTAACAGCATAGGAAGAAGCGCAAAAAGCCAAGATGTCCCAGAATACAGTTCAACAATCAGTAATTTTTTTCTTTTTCAAAGTGATAAAGACAGTGACCTGAACCAAAAGAGAATGAGAGCTTTGTTTGGTTCCTCCTGTTCTGATTTTACATTGGTTGTCCTTGCTCTGTTGTTCTATAAATAGCTATGGAAGGCAAGTAAGATTTCTAACATTTCTAAGATTTGTGACACCAGCCTTCTCTGACGAATGTTTTTCCTCACATTTGGGAATGAATGAATGGAAGGAGAGCAATTTGCAAATACTGTAGATTTGGGTCAAGATCATCTGCAGTTGACTAATTTTTTTGTTTAATTCTTTATTGCTCCTGTGTGATTTACAAGATAAGAAAGGATTTGCTTTTGAATTCAGTATTTTTGCTTCATGCAGACATTCATTTACATCTGAAACTTGATAACATATGTTCTTCAGATCAGTGAATAATCTGCAATTCTCTTATGAAATTTGCTACTCTTAAAAATTTTGGTGAACTGTTGCAAAACAAAGGGATAACTGTCTTGAAGCCTATGATCGATTCACAGGCTGAACAGCATGAGTTACAGTGATATTGAATTGTAATTCCCAAATTCACTTTAGTTAAATTGAGTGAGATAGTTCATCAATGGCTTCTTTCCTGGT
This sequence comes from Balearica regulorum gibbericeps, assembly GCF_011004875.1. NCBI lineage: Eukaryota > Metazoa > Chordata > Aves > Gruiformes > Gruidae > Balearica > Balearica regulorum. The sequence continues at coordinate 20,041,614 of NC_046192.1, read as the reverse complement.
GAAATTTGCTTAGGTTTTTTTTTTTTTTTTTCTTTTTTATCTTATGCTACTTTAAAGAAAGGATGAGCATTACTTACTAAATCATATTTGCAACATATGAAGTGAAGAGTAAGAACAGGGTTTGTAATTTACAGACAAATTAATAATTCCTCATTTCCTGGTCTCAGGCCTGATTAATTTGCCCTACTATTGTCTTTTGATAGTTTCCATTTTTCTGTCTTTTTTTATCATTTTTCAAATTATGAATTGTTCTAAAGCACAGCAAATTAAAGCCAACTGATTCCTTCACTTGGATTTTATATCCAACATTCATTTTAAAGAATAAAATTAGGTTTCTGCATATATAACTGGGAATGGATTCAATTTCATAATATTACATGAAAACATAGTATTGAAGGATGCAAAAATTACCTTTAAAAGTTGTTTACAAATTCAGCATAAATTTTGAGAATTGTATTGTCTCTCTCTTTGGTTCAATACAGCAATAATGCAATTTCTACATAGCTAGCAATTGCTTGTAGAAAAATGTTTATTTTAAGATATTTTTTGTTGTTAGATTTTTATACTCAGTGGAATTGTTTCGGTGTGTTGTTATTATTTATCAGAGCTCTACAAGGTCTCGTTCTGCTACAGTCAAATGTTGTAAAAATGCATGGCAAGCCTGGCAGCTGGGAGTGTTGATGCCACACAGTGTCTCTCTATCAGTGGCATCTGGATGTGAGATTGGCCTCCTTCCTAGGCTCTTGGCTAGCTGCACTGCTGCCTATTCAGATGTATCTGTACTAAAGCACAACAAATTTACATACATTTTGCATAAAGCTTTCAAGCTATTGCTTCTGTTTCGGGTTGTAGACTGCTACATTGAAGATTAATCAGAAAACAAAAGTATCATACCTATCAAACTATTATTCACAGAATATATTTTAATCTGTGCATTTTTTATAAATGGATCACTTAGGACTTCTATATTTCTGGTGCAGAAATAAATTAAAATGGGGAATGGAATGACACATTGGTGTAAAAATTTAGTATAGACTGGTGGTTATTCCCACCTTCTTTTCATTATTAAAGGGCAAGTATTAGATGTACTTAAAGTATTATTCAAGTGGTGGGAGCTGGTGGAGCTGGTACTCATACTGTTTTCTCTCTAAGTTCCTTCTCTGTCTTCATTTCCACTGTAAAAGAATGACGAGGATGTTTATGGAAAGTTGTTTCATACTGAAGTTATCAGGTGACCTAAATGCCATCCATTTATGAAGCTCTTTTCCCAGAGTTGTCTACATCTGAAGAAGAGCTCATGCAATACTTCATGCTTAAAAACAGGTTTGTAATCAATCAGGACCAAGAAATGAAATCTTTCTTTTCTGCTGTTGTTAGAAAACATTGAAATGGAAAAAACAACCAGTTGGTTAATACAGATGCATGACTGTGACTCTGGTAGGAGCAGCAGTGGGCCAGTGCCATGTCTTCAGGGTTTTCCATTAAAGGTTCAAATTACTGGAATTTTTCATGCTGTAGGGAAGGATATATATTATTGTTTCTCTCCTGGAACTGATATAAGCAGTAACTTCTCTGCCTTCTCTTCCTTCGTGTGTCTGGTGTGCTACATGATATAGGTAAGTCTCCCCATGTACATTATATTTAATTACATTTATATCCGAAGTTGTTCTGAGAAAAATATTGAACCTCGTTTTTCTAACAGACCAATCTTAATGCATAACATATCTGATGTACTTTGAGATAAGAAGGTTGCAGCTGAATATAATGAAACCTCTTCAGTAGAGTCACAGTTTTTCAGCCTGCAAGTTCCTTTTTAAATTTAATTTCTAATTGGCAGACTGGGAAGACCTCTCAGGTGGACAGAGTGGTGTGTTATCTGACCAACTATTAGATTCTTTCATATGCATATGTGAAAGTCTGAAGTCATGACTTCAGTTTTGTTTCATTTTTATTTGGCCTATTAAAAGACTTGTTAGAAGACAACAGTGACTTTACTTCATGTTTAGGGTTTGACAATGACATTGGATTGGTGGGAAATTCTGAGTTTACTGGCTTCTCTGACTCTGTGTTCATGTCTTTTCACTTGCTATGTATAGGCTTTCTAATGTATGTCTTTTTGCATAAGAATATGTATGTTACCTAATCAGCATATCTGTAACCATGCATGAGGATGAAAAACGTGTTTTATGCTATCCAAAGAGCATCCTGATACACCCCTACTTGTATCTGGGAATTGATTAGATCATACTGTGCAGAGCATAGAGCAATCCCATAAATGGATAACTTTCATGCCCCATTATTATATATTACAGGAATTTTCGAAGTCTAAATTAATGAGATCTAAATTGTCCTTCAGAAGAAATCCATGCGTCTTTGGTGGTGGAACGAAAGAGATACTGATTTCCCATAGCAGTGAGGTATATGTCATAACCACTGACATTAGAAATAAAACTGAGTTGACTCTTAGAATTACAGGCTTTGAAAAAATCTATATAAATATATATAGTATATTTGTACAATATTTATGATTTTATCTACGTAGGCTTGTATATGTATATATTTAAGTTCCTTGAAAGAATATTTGGGAGTGTTGGCTATGAGCTGGACATGGAATAAACTATTTGTGACTATTCTAAATTTGTCTGCAGTTGTGAACTCTGCTAGGTCATCTTGTCAAAACATAATTTTGAGCTCTGAAATAAATGAACGGAAGAGAAACAAACATACTGGATTAAAACACTCTTCCAGTGTTGTCAGATAATTACCAAAAAGAAAGTGCCTACACTGGAAATATCAGTAACTGTAATGTGTGAGATTTGTTAAAACACGCAAACTCGCTCTCCACTGACTGTCACTAATGTTTATTCGTCCAGTGACTGTTAATCACACCAAGTTTACAGTCCCGTATAGCACCTGTCACAGGTGTTGATCATTAATCAGCTATTACAGCAGTTTATTCTGCTGCTGACAACTTGCAATTTTCTACTGATTCAGCTAGTTTGTCAGGTGGGAATTATGGCATAGCACATGTGACAAAACACATCACCCATTTCTCTCTCTCCACCCCATCTCTCCCCCCTTCTTTTTTTTTTTCTTTTTTTTTTTTTTTTTTTCATTTTCAGGCTTCTCTCTCTTCCTCTCTCTCCCCCTTTTTAGACAAACAATATCTGGGAACTCAGAAGTAATAAGGCGGAATGTATAATTAATTACCCAGCTTGCTCTAATTAGGGATGAATAAGTTGTGTCCCTCTCATCATCACAAATGTGGTGATGGGTAATACCAGTTTATGCTGTATTAACTGCAAATATGCAATCCTTCTGAGAGCACTTTTGTTGATGAATTTGATGAATGTGACAATAATTAGCAGAGACAGATGAGAGCTAAATTACTACTGACAATGTAATGCTATCCCGCTCGAGGGTCTGAGAACGTGGCAGGCTAACATGGCAGGGACCAGGGCCTCGTTTCTAATTAATAGTCGTCTTTTTTTTTTTTTTTTTTTTTTTTTTTTGCCAGTGGGGAAAAAAAGGAGGAACGGTAATTGTTTTCGTCAAAGGCTGCAGGGAGTTATCAGGGTAATAAAGTTAATTAGCAGAACAAACATCCTTTCACTGCCTTACCAGATTGAGGAAAAGAGGGTAATTCAAACTGCAGAAAGATATGACTAGATGAGATGATAAGGAGAAAAATTTTACACAGGAGGCTAACATAGAAGAATAATTTTTTTTCTTCATTTCTTTTGGCTTAGTCCATGGAAAGGAATTATACATTCTCTTCTTTCAGCTCATAAAGTTGCTTATGTATAAAACTTTATTGTTATGATTTCTGCAATGGATGGGAAATGAAGTGAAGAAAGATCATATTACATTGTTCAATTTTTCCACGGCCTTCCAAATAGCAATTGTTTTGTTACATTATGTGAAATTTCCTTTTTATTAAAGTGACTTTTCCTAATATCCACGGCACTGTATTGATCTCATAATGTTCTTCAAAAGGAAACCTGTTTTTACTTCGTCTCCAGGTTTTCAATGGACTCATTGAGTGTGGCCATTGTACTAGGTTCTGAAGTAGCTAGCTCAGAGTTTGAATTAGTTGATGGATTTCTTTGAGCAGCATTTCTTTTACTATCCTCTAGTGTAAGTATGAAAAGAAAGTCCTTGTTCCTGCCAGCGTTAATGCATGTGACTGGCTTTATGCATGAGTAGTCCTATTACATTTGCCTCCATTCAGTTACTTGTACACATAGGCAGGGCCAAGGTCCAAAAGGAGAGACTTTCAAAAGTAGTAACATTGAGGTTTTTAGGTTACTTTGGATGGCAGTTCTTATTCTTGTGTATTTTCAGTGATGGTACCTACCATTTCTCTTGCAAGGCTTTGGCCTACCTCCGTGATAAGGCTGGCATCATACTGTGCTACATTAGTACGCACTATTAATACATATGGGCTTCCAGCAGGTTTTGTAAATGCAGAGGCATCTATTGAGGCAAAAATACGTTCACGTGATAAGGTATTGGAAAAATTAGTGCACAATAGCAAATTAGGGTGTGTCAGCTGCTGCTCTGAGATGTCTGACCATGTTACACGCTCTTTCTGTCCATGGTAACTATGAGGTCACGCAAGGTGGTCTACGGTTAAGAGAGACATAAGCAATCTACCTTGCATTTACTGCAAAATAAAAGTGAAAGTGTAAGTAGTGACTAAAGACCAGCTGATACCTGTGAGTTTCCACCCTAGGTTACCCAATGGTATAATGTGCTTCTGCCTGTACCTTTGGTGATAGCTATTGCATTGTCCTCTTAAACCATTGTGAAATAACTGCTGACAGAGATGCTTAGTCTTCTCCTGGCATGTGTGGTGGGCTGCAGTATGGAAGGTTTATGTAAAGACTTTGTGGGTCACAGTAAGCTGCGGGGCTCGCTTTTCCAAAGAGAAGGAAATTCATCTGTCTTAGACTGCACAACATTGAAACAGGATCCCAAACCTGGGGGTGATCCAGGTCTGATATTTTGATATGTGTGATGCAATGAAAGCGCTCTATATTTCTACTGCCAAGCAGCCTCTTCCTTCAACACAAGCAGAATGACCTAGAGATTTGGACTAGGAAAACTCTTGGTGAAATATAGTTATTTGTTAGTTTTCCTGTGTGACTGTTCCCAAATTCCTTAGGTTGACCTTCCGAACCCCATGTAAAACTACTGAACGTAACATCAGGAAAGCTGGACTTTCAGCCTTTGTCTCTCTGGATCTCTCTCCCCTTTAATAAGTAATAATATGCCCTGCCTTTACCTGCATCTGCCGAATTTAAATACACAAAGATTGTGTGGCTCTCAGTAGTGGAAACATGTCATATAACCACTTACAGTAGACAAGGACATAATCCTAACAAAGTTTCCCACAAACTTTTCTCATAACTGAAGAAGACTCAACTTCTGTAATCAGGCTGAATATTTTAACAGGTGCAGAACTATAATACTGGGACTCTGGCAGAGTGGGTGAGGCAGTTAGTATGGAGATGCTCAGGATCAGATGCTTTTCCACAGTCCTGTTCTTCATTAACAGTCTGTGCAGGCAAAACTCCCGATCAGAAGGTAAAAGCAGCAAACTATAACCAAACTATTAAAAAGGAACTTTGCATTATCTCCTTTAATAGCTCCTCATTGTAAACATAAATAATTTATTAATATCAAGGACTGTAGAGTTGTGCATTCCATATGTTTGCTTTCTGTCTTCAAACTCTAAATGATCAGTGGAGAAAAATACAGAACTCCAGTGGCCATGGTATTTTACAATCCCACAATTTAAGGCTGACTTTAACATTACTGAAGTAATTTTAAACGTCCTCTTTGCAGAGAGCTCTGTTCTGCAGGTTCAGTGCTGAAGGCATTAGTGAGTGTAGTACCAAAATACTGCAGTGAGGAGTGTGTTCACTACACTTTGAGCTTCTTACTCAGTGGAGCTTCCTAGACACATCAGCACATGACCTGAAGTCTTTCCTGTCTGCGCAAACCCACTTTTAAGATCATCCAGTGGTTCTGCCTATTTAACCCTCCTCAGCATTGCCCCACACCACGCTGAAGCTTTCTGTCCATGTGCTGAGTCCTGCATAACTCTGTCTTGCGCTTTTTACCTGCAGTTGCCCAGTCACATCCAGTTGCTTCCCCCATCCATTCTCCTCTTTGCGCAGTTAATCAGCTTCTCATGTGCAGTGTAGCATCTTCTCCCAGTCTCTGTACGTGAAACATTTTTTTCCTGATATGATGTGAAAAGTCCCTTTCTCTTCTGCACTCATGCTTCTTCCTTCAAAGATTAGAGAAAGCAGAAGAAATACATTTTTGATATAACATGATTATCAAAATAGCCACCATCTCAACCACTCAGTGTATAGTGTCTCTCTCTTTTCAGTATTCCCATGTCTTGCCATTACAGTGACCTGGAGAAAGGGACTGTGTGCTTTTCTTTTTGAAGAGTGCCCAGAGCGTGCCACTGTGTGCTAGCAGGTCAGCAATAACGGAAAGAATATTTTAGCTCAGTAAGTTTTCTTGTAGAATTATTCATTTGAGAGCAGGGAAACTGCCCTGTTATTTCATTCTTGTTTTTCCTCTCTGGCTACCACATTTGATGCTAACTCTGATTTTCTACCTGAAAATGGATAGAAGAAACCATCCTGTTTAAATCAGCTTGATATTATGAGGTTCGTTGGTTAGTATTTATATGTCTCTTTTTTTACCTGGCTCATGAAGGGAGTATCTCATCATGCTTTTATTGATCCAGGGGTGCTTTGTAGCTACAGATGAACTGAATTTATGCTTTTAAAATGAAGTGTATATTTAAAATGTGAGGAAGTTGGAAGTCCCTTTATATGTAACCATCCATGGTTTCTCAAAAGAGTCTTTAATTGGAAAAGAGCTGTTCAGCTTTGGAAATTGGCTGAACATACTTTAATTATGAATCTTGGCTTTATTATTACTTTTGGAAGTATGTTTACCACTGCTGAAATCCTGTTCTGTTGGTTTTTGACTATTTGCTCCAGTGAATAGAGTTTGTCCACAGTGTATGGAAGCTTACTGTTAAGATTAACTCAGATGTGCATAAGAATACAGTTAAACAAACATAAAGGGCACAAATTAAAAAGATTTTTAATGATAAAATTATTTAAATGTTCTTTTGTGCAACTGAGGTTCTGTAGCACTGTCTAATGAAATGACAGCACGGCCTTAAAATCATTAAAAACTGCATGCAAACAAATATTTGTACACAAGGTGGTGATGTTAGCAACCAGCTTCTTTTTATTAACAACTCACGATAAATAACAACATATTGGTTTGGCTCTGAGGTATCATAAGCTAACTTTGGGTATTCGTATAAGGACAGATCTGAAATATCAGCAAGAAAACTGTGAATTGGTCTCAAGGTATCAATGACAAATAACTGTGGAGCTTAAAAAGTCTTCATATCTTTCAGGGCTTCTCATTTTCTTATGACATAATTGCACCATGAGAATCATGTAAAACTTCAAATATAATGATGGTAAAAGCAACATGTATCAGAAAAGGTAGGTAACGCAACCTTTTATTAACGATATCTTTCATATTTTAAATATTTCTCATTCTAAACTAACTGGTTTAAAAATAGCAGCAGTTAAGACTGGCTGGGAAGAAAGGAGTCTTTCTTTTTAAACTGCCGTAGAACAAGGATAGAGCTAAAACCAAGGAAAGGGGTAATAAATAATGACAACAGATGTTTGTAAACCTTTTGCTCCTGTGTTCACTGTTTCCATGTGTTTTCTTGTCTTGATGTGCTGTCAGCCTCCTCTCACCTGGGACTAGTGATATCTTATCAAAGCCTAAGCAGTTCCTCTTCACAACAGGCAGATAATAGTGCCTTTCAATTTATCATACTAGAAGTCTAAAAGAACCATGGGAACGATTGGTCAGGTGACAGTTTGATGGACAGTTTGACAGCCCTTAAAGCATCATGGGAAATGGTTGTCACCTGATTTTTCAGAGCAACTGGGGAGATAACCTTCAGCATGACAGGAAAAACAAAAATCTGAATATTTGTGTAGGGTTTGCTACCAGCCAATAATGCTCACTTAAGTGATAATGAGGATGAATTTAGATTACTTGAAATGGAGTTATCTGAGCTGGGATCTGTTTAGCCTGTAAATGTTTTTGACATCTTTAGCTGCTTTTCAACACTTTCACCGAATGTGTAATTCTTCAAACAGAGGTAATGTAAGGAGTGTGGATAGATTATTTGGTTTGTATTTTGTCAGACTCTCCACACAACATGTATATTGTCTGTTGAATGACATCAGAAAAACTCCTAAAAATTTTTGCTTCTTGCTTTTTATATTATTGTTCAGACTACTGAAAAAAAATCAGTCCTTACTGTGAAATGAATCTCTCTTCCTGCACTACTTTAGTGTAAACCAGACAGATGTTTGCATCTGAAATCACCCGCACAATGGCCACTGCTGTGGACTCCTGCTGAGATTAACAAACAGGTCAAATATTGACCTGACAAAGACAATATCCTACTCTTAGGTCAAGACTGAGGCCTTTGAAAGGAAAATATGTAAATGCTGGTATTGCTGCCACCCTGGTTTTACTGCTGTGGATAAATGCAAGATGCAGTTTTCTAGGTCATGTAGTTCTGGTACTTCTTGCAAACACTGGGGAATAAAAAGATCTTGAAAAATAAGATCACAACTGTAGGTTTTGAAGGAGACACTCGATGGCAAAAAATGGTTAAGCATTTGTTTTTATCTCCAAAACCTGAATATACGTTGCATCTGTGATACATTAAATCAGTGTAGAGGTCTTGCTATTGTTGTCCAAGAGGAACAGAGGATGTCGATGTGAGGGGTGAACTCCACTTGGGAAAAGCCGATAATATGACTCAGCTGATCAATACAATCAGGAGGAGATGCTTTGGAAACCATTCCTATACTTATTTTAAAACTACAGGGCTAGTTAGAACAAGTTATGGAAGTTTCTCATCTTTTTTTAAATCATATTCTATTGCACATTACAGACTGTTTCTGTCTCATTCTCCCCCCATCAATCTAACCAAGATGCCATTACATTCCTTCACTCTTCTTGTTGTATTAGTGATGTACACACCACCTTCGACCATGTTTGCAGTCTTCCACTTACCTTCTGTCAGGAAGTCTTTGGTTTCAAGGTCCTGAACAACTGAGCTCTTCTTGCAGCTCTTTTTTTGTTTTCTGTTCCCTCATCTCCATTTTTTCTGTTGCGTGAAAGATGACGAATACAACTCCTTCAGATGGCAGAGTCTTGTTCTATGCAGCTTTCAACTAGTATCATGCCATCTTTCTGCTTTAGAGTCCCTCTTTTAAAACATACTTGAATGCTTTTTCTAGTGAAGTTTGTAAACCACGTATTTCTTCCACAAGAAGTCATAATAGCAATACTGTTATTCACCCTCTCTCCCCTGCTGAGGGAGAGACTGTATAGACATGTATTTATGACCACTGACTGACAAAGAATAACGCATGCACTAAGTAAGAAAGAGGGTTTTTTCAGCGTTAAATACATATTCTCTCCTTCTTGTCTTTCCAGAGACAAATTTTAATATATTGTCAAAAGTTTTAACAAGCTGCAGACACTGTTGGAGTTCAGCCATTAGAAATTTCAAAATTTCATTCAGAGCATGTTTAGTATTTATAATGTTATGTAGAATCTATTCTTAGTTTAATTATAAATAAAAACAATGTTGTCCAGATAATTTAACATATTTCATATTATAACTATAAACTATAACTAGGATTTTTCAGTAAAATATATATATTTCATAATCTGAAGCCAGCTTATTAATGGGGTTGCAGTTTAAGATAATAGTTTAGGATGTGACGGTGTGCAAGCATGCACAATATGTCTACACACACGTCCCGCTCTGCGCTGCCTGAATATCAGTATAGCAAGGTACAAGATAATTGCATGCTGGTTGTGTTTGTGGATGTCCACAGTACTGAACGATACACTGGCTTTGGGCAGGCCACGGCAGATGGTGTGTTTGGATGTGGGTTTTTCCAGATGAAGGTAGAGAAATCTCTCTTTAGGCTTTCACAGCTTGCCATGTAAATACTATTGTTCTGGTCAGCTCTGATTTATATCCAAGGCTATGGTAAGATAAAAAAGGGCCCTTACCCTTCTGTCACAAACTCCTCTTTGTTGAAGTTTCTTTTGTCAAATAGCTCATACTCTGACTCATCTTTTTTCAATACTGTGTTTAGTTTCAGAACTCAGTACAGTTTTACTCAAAATATACTTTAATTGCAAAGTTAGTATTTCCTGAGTAAAAATTGCAGACTTACTATTTACTTCAAATTTAGTATTTTAAAGATTGAATATAGTTTTTGCATATCGGTACTGAAAGAATCATCTAAGTTGGGCTTTTCTACATTGCTTTTTTTAAATAATAGTAAAATTTCCCACTGTAAATGAGTTTAACAAAATATCTTTGAGTGTATCCACAGCTTCTACAGAATGCAAGTTGCAACTGAAGGTTTTTCCCTCTGCATTTTTGCAAACAAACAATGTGGTTGTCAGAGAACCTAATCAGTATTTGAGCTGACAAACAACCAAACAAAAAAGGTATTTAGCAGGGCCTCTGATTTCCCTAATGACAGAATATACCCATCAAGGAAACTCAGTAGCAGCTGCTCCATTGTGTTAAAGATTTGAAGATGTCTTCGCGTTGAAAAAAGTTTGGAGGGTTTTCTTTACTTTCACCAGAGAATATGTAAAGAGGCATTTTTATTTCTTTTTGATGTGGGAAGAGAGAAATCGGCTGATTAGTCAACTTAATACTGCTTTCTGTGACTGTATGTACTGAGTTCTTCAGTTTCAAAACTACATCTTGTGTGTCAGTTGTGATCAGATAATTGCTGATAAGAAATACAACTTGCTCACTGGGCTCTCACATAACATCCATCTGGAAAAACTCCAACGTGCACCTTGAGGAAAAAAGGAGAACTCTCATCTGGTTAAGGGTGACAGTTTATTTCTTGTACTTTAACTCACATCCCCTTTGAATATTAATTATTTTATTGTGTCTGCTTTTATAATTTAAGTCCATAACATCCATTGCCACAATGTGATGAGGCTTCCAGATAGTTCTAATGAAATACATATAATACTTGCATGGCTGGGTGAACATTTAGATCTGTTTTCCCCTTGAGGTGGAAAATTGATCTTGTGTTAAACAAGATAGGTATTGATAAGAACACCGATATTAAGCTCAGTTGAAATCAATGTTTTCTCATAACTGATTACAGAATTCTGTGAGAAGCAGCTAAAGGAATTCAGTAATAAACATGTGAGGACTTGAACCATCTGGGTAAAGAGAAAGAGTAGAGTGAAGTGGTGAATTGTAAAATCAGAGTGAATGACTTGAACAGGAGAGGTAATGCAGGATAAGCCAAGATTAGTTGTCAATAAAACTGAGACAGGAGAAATAAGAAGTGGTCAAGGAGAATGAAACAGGAGATTAAAATGGCTTCAGTGAAGAATGGCTGTGTTGGAAATAATAAGAATAAAAATTCTGAGGCAAACTCTGGAAGCTTGACTGGGCCAGTAAGACATCCTTGTCTGTCATAGCCTTCAGCCTGGAATTTTACAGTGTTCTAGTTATACTGACTTCATGACTTCAATGTATTATGGAGACATGGACAGAGACCCAGAGGTCCATTTATGCCTCTCTCAAATTGGTAGCAACAGTGTCTTCACATCCAAAAGAATCAGAGTCTTCAGAGAAGTCTGGGAGAATGATGCCTGCAATGGCAGCAGGAGTTTACCCAGAAAATGAAAGACTGAAAGGGGTTTCTATGTTACATCATGTGTCACAAGTAACTATTTTCAGATTGTGAGATTTGTAATATGTTGGCAGAATTAGATATGCTTATATTCTATGGGTGACGGAGGCTTGCTATATTCTGAACTTGCTGTGGAATAAGAGGGTGGATTCTTATAATCTATGCAGTCAGGATGTCTGCAGTATCCGTCGCACTTACGAATATTTGGAGGAGAAGCGGGAGAGCTGTTCACCAAATGAAGTACTTGACCACTTACTCATAAGTGCTGACAATTCCTTAGAACACTTTTACCAGTCAAGAAGAGTGTAAGTAGGACTCATGCATCTTGGATATATATTATTTAGAATATTTAGCACTTTGTGAGTGTACTGAGCTTTAGAAAGAAGAATAGAAGGAGCATTTGTTTGCTGGCATTGGATGCATCCTCACAAGAGGAGCTTTGTGAGTGTACATATCTACCTGTTCTTTTTTGAAGTGCTTCGCTGCTGCTTTTCAGTGTTTGGTGTTTTGCTGGTGACCTGTAGGCACTTAGCTCTACGATGAAGCATTGTCTACCACAGACAGCTCAAAGGACTTGAATTTGTAGTTTCAGTAAGAGTTGAGCTATGAAACAATAAGGCATAGACATGTCAAAGTGGATGACTTCCTCACCATTTCAGTCATTGTTTCCTGTTGCTGCTGTTGATGCTTCTGCTTCTCTCTCTTCATCTGGCATATGTTATGAGAAAGTAATGTATATATACATATATTTTTTATATAAATAGATATACAAGTCCCCTAAATACTTATACAAAAATTCTTTAGGATTTATTAGAGGAGTCCTTAGAATTGAATTGAGTTCACAGGTTTGCTTCAGTGAAAATTCAGTGGTCTTAATAAGGCGATCTGTTCCCTAAAACAGTGGCTCCATTGTCAAGTCTTGTTTGTTTACATCTAATCAGGAAATTAGGGTCAAAATTTAAATGAACCTACAGGTTCACCCGTGTCTACTTTTTCAAATCTGAGGAAAATGATTGAAGTAATGCATTTGGGGAGTTTTACAGTTTTTGCCTTATCAACATCCCCATCAGTAAGAAAGTGTTAGTGAGTTCATTTATGAACTCGTTATTGTACCCTGAAGTGGACACAAATCTATATTAACTTATTGCTGGAATGCTGAATTTAAATTAATTTGTCTTGAGACAGCTTTTTTGGTTTTGATATTTGAAGAGAGGATTAATTCATAGACATCTCTTATCTTATCTTGCTTTGGTTAATGATAGGCTCAGCAGTTTGGGGAAATGAGATGAACAGGCACAGGGGTCACTGTCATTATCTGGATCATTTCATGTGATGCAAATTAAGTCAGGTACATCGCTGCAGCTAATACTGCATATAGTTCATTTAGTGAAGGCTCTCACATTGATCAGTTTTAATTTTAGTTCAAAAGGTTCATATTGCTGTCTTCAAGGCGGTGTCTTAGGTACCAGTCATGTGCAAAGAGTAGACAGTAGGTGTGGTAGCTACTGTCTTTTGTCTCCTCTTGATTCTTTAGAGAGTTTTTGTGGATTTGGGGTTTGATAGGGAAACAGGCATATTGATCGTGGATGTTCTGAAGGGAAGAAAGGTTACCCAGTTAGCCAAATATTGTTATGAGCTGCAATTGTGCAATCTCTTTGCAGCTATAACTGGAATTGATGTGCAGGAAGGTGATTTAATTCTTGAAGTAGTAGTGGGAGTGCTAGAAGCAAAGCAATATAGGGATGACTATAAAGTGATGTTAAATATATTGAATGCAGAAACTGACAGTTACTATGCAATTTTTGACTGTGAATCTGCAAACTCTTCGGTGACCCAGTTACACTGTATTGTTTATTTTCCCTTTATTTTCATATTTAGAGGCATTTCTCACTTGCTTGGCCTCCAATACTTAGTATCAGATTTTCTTGCCAAACAAACAAACATGAGATACTGATTTTTTGCTTCATTATACCTGTCTTTCATCACCTTGGTCATGGAAAGGAATCCCAGAGCCAGTGCAAGGTATCGCCAGAGCATGGTAAATATCCTTCAGCAGAGATGAAAACTGGGCTCTGGCATGTTTCTGGCACAAGCAAAAGCTTTCAAACAGTGTTGCTGTTGTTATTTTGCTTATGAGGAGAAGCTTTTACCATAAGACTAAATCACTTACCAGAGGTTTAATTGAAACTTTAGTGCTTTACAAGGTAGAAATGTTCTCTACTTAGCAGAGATGGGAGCTGAAAAATGAAGTGACTTAATCAGTGCCCTGTAGTGAGTCTTCAGCAGTTCTTGGACTTGCATGCAGGAATCCTGCTTTCCAGTCTCATCTGCTTAATATCTTCCTTCTCAGACTGACTGTAGCTCTAGCAGTTCCACTGGCATTATCCCTGGCTTGCACCTGTTTTTCAAGGATCAGCTCTAGTTGTGGATGTTTCATTAGTGTGTTCACAATTTATTAGCTTTTGGTGCAAATGACCCTCACAAGTATTTTAATGTTCTCTTTCCTTGACTAAATATTCTAAGGCTACACCAAATTTATTAATATTGTTATTGTTTTGCTAATGCACTATATTGCGTATTTGATAGTAAGTAGTTTCACATCTGTGGCTGAATGATAGAAGCTAAAGCTGATATGGATTTTCTATTTTCCATCACTCCATATCATTTGTAAACTCTTTAGTTCTGTATAAGATCTGCTTTAAATAAATAAATGTATCCTGACTAATCCTCTTTGAATAAGTGGAAAGCATTTAATCCCATGATTCTGTAAATCCAGGGTAGCTGTCAAATTGTGTGTTCATTTTTCTGTATTATCTAAATCGGTTTGTATCAGATCTTTCATTGACAACAACAGTTTGTTATTTGGATTAAACACCTCTCATGCTCTATAACCTTTCATTTAAGAGTCATTTGCATCCCTTTTTTTGGCTGCTACTTCAATCATCTGTATTTTAACAGTTCTTTAGGAATATTTGCTGCTAAATATTCACCCTGCGTTTAAAATTGCCCTTTTTTTTTTTTTCCAAATTGCTAACACTTCTTCAGGATCTGAAATTCAAACTATTTTTGTTTGTGTCACCAAGAGGCTGAATTCATTTATCAGTTTTCAATTTAAGAAAATAAAAATAGATGATTCATGAACTTCAGTTCAAAATTTTTTAAAGTGGTTCATTAATTGAACAGCAGCTGGGGGGAAAAAACTAATCAGCTCATTTCAACTGGAATAGCTCATTATCATTTTGTCTGATGAAATCTTTGGAGCCTGGTTTCATGGGAAATGGGTTCTTCCTACAGTTGCCCCTCAACTGCCTGGAAAAAGGTCAATTGACCCCATACAGTAATTAAAACTCATATTAGGACATGCACTTCCATTTTTTAATTGCTAGGGATACAAGCCCTCTTGTTGCCTTTTGACACGAAGGAAACATTTGGGTTCTTTCAGTTCTTCAGGATAGTTTCTAATGGCTCAGACTGAGGAATACCGATTTCTAAAAAGAGAGTAAGAGTAAATATGAAACGTCTTGTCCAAGTAGCTGAAACACTTATTTCCGCTGGTAAATCTCTTAATTTTAGCCATATGCATGTAACGGATTGCATCTTAATTTTAGCTTGCAATATCCAAGTTGGGCAAAACTTTAGTTTGGGAATCAAGGAGATTTTGGAGATGGTGCATATAATTCAGGGCTGTATTTTACCTCTTGTACTTTGCAGTCTTAATACCGTTGCTTTAGGACAGACCTTGGTTTTAAGTATGTTTCCTAATAAAATAATATAGACATAATAATGAATGCAAAAGATGGAGAGTTAAGATTCCTGGATTCTATTCCTTGGTGGTGTTTGACTTGGGACAAAATTCTTTTGCCTGATTTTGAGACTTTTAAAATGAAACTTACCTATAACCAGTGTTATGTTAAAGTTAGGTCCATTATTTTTTGAAAAGGGCTTTGAAATGGCTACATGAAGTGTATGAGAGATGTATATAACTGTGGTATCCATAATTTTAATATTAGGTTTGTAATGACTTTGCCAGTGATCAACATTGCAGTAGAGTAACAAAACTCTCTAACTTTTAGAAAGTAATCTCTAACTGTTCTTTAATGTTAAAATATCCAAACATACTTTTCAATATTTCTACTAAATGAAGAAAAAACTTATTATTCAACTGTGGCTTTTGACACTTGATAATAGAATAATTATAAATAGAAAAGCAAAGTTCTTTTTTTCATTATCTTGGAGACTAAATAAGTTTATAAAGTAAGATATAAGCAAGTGATTGAGTGTATGGTTTCTCAAGTCTGTCATATATCCATGCAGTTTCTCTCTTTCAAACTGTATGCACCAGCATAACATAATTTAGGTCATGGATAACTAATAAAAATTAAAAAAAAAAAAAATCCAACACCCTCCTTTAGCTGACTAGTCATTTTTAGGAATTAAATTTATTGTACGTCTGCTGTGAAGTAATTGATGAAAGATCTTCTACAAATTTTGTAACTAAAAATTGCAAGCACTGAAAAATAAATGTTTTGTTTGAGCTTTCACACTGGCACGCACTTTCGATAAGGAATATAAGGCTGACTATAAAACTAAATTCTAGTTAAGATTGTTTAGCTCCAGTTAGAGTATGAAAATATTTTTCTAATCTTTTCCACAGCAAGTATTGGTTTTCTTCAAAAAGAAAATCTGTATTTAGATTAAAAGTATTTTTTGTGAGTGACTAACTTTCTCCAGAAAAATTTATATAAAAGCAATGCCTTTCTAATCTTTCTTTTGTACTGTGGGGGATATATCTGCTTTAATAATAATACTGTGTATATGTCTTTTGTTTATAAAACTTGTTGGTACTGCCAGCACGTGGTGAAAAACTTGAAAAAGTTCTTTCTGCTTCTCAAAATTATAATTTCACTTAACACCACCATTTTTTCACAACATTTCTTTTTATTTGCCTTTTAAATTCTGAACAGAGTTTAGTGGATTATATTTTCTAGTTTCTCTCTGCCACCATGAGGGCAAAAATTTACTTTTCCAGGACAAGTACTAACATGACCTTACCTAAGAGCTGAAAAGTTGACAGTATTTCGTGTGCTTCATAAATACGTACTAAAACTCTGAGATGCATCAGTAGCATGATTAAATCAAAATCTCTAGTAAGTGTTATTGGCCTGGTTTCCATCTGGTTTCTCAGTACTTGAGAGGAAAATCAAGGCTCTTCAGTCTTCCCTTGGAAGCATCACACAGGATGAATGAGACTGTCCTGGGCAAACGTTAGACTTCAACTCAGCCCCAAACCCAAGCAGTACATACTATTTACATTTAATATACCATCCTCTGTGTACTAAATATGGCCTGAAGAATAATTATGGAGCACTGCGTTTGGAAACTATTTAAATCTCTCCCTTTATGTGCACACGTGATATGTTTGCCTGATATAATGTGGGTTTTACTCTGCTGCCACTTAGCCAGACTTACTGGATTTTACAGACATTTTCGTAGATATTTTAGTAATGAATGATCTGCTATGATTTTGTAAATATGTAATCTTATCCTACAAACAAGTAACTTTGAGCTTTATGTATTCACTATAGGAAGAAAACTGCTATTTAACCGTGAGAAGATGAACTAGAATTCAGGGATATTGCACAATAAATAATTAAATATGTAGTAGGTGGCTCTCAAAATAAATTGTCAGGTATTCAATGAGTTTAAGTAATTTCTTGCCATTGATATATAGTTTCATTGTTGCACTGCTTTGCAGCTGAGTAGCTTTTCCACCTTCTTCCATAAACTCAGTAATTTGATTCTGACCTTATATCAGCAGCTCTAGAGGTATGTCTGCTATACTTTAATTGTGCTTTTCGAAAGACAGCTTTGTGCTTCAAGCTTTTTCTAATAATTGTGTTTTATACTAATGTTAGTAATATGAAAAACGAGCTTGAAAAGAATAGAATATAAGTAAACAAGAGTTTTTCGGTTATTTTCTTGGCATAATATGTCAGGGAGTTTAGTATGAACTTAGTTCTCCCCTTATAATTACCTTAATCAAGGATAATTCCTGTCTGGGAAAGCCATATTAGAATCAATTTCGTACTTTGATAAAAGTGAGTTTAATGGGCATGACTACCAAATAGTGAAGAGATCATATTTCAAAATCTTCAAGAAAGAATCATATCCCACAGCAGTGTTTGTGCAAATAAAAGCCACTGGAATTGATCTCTTCTTAGCACTCACGAATGTGGCTGACCTAGTTTGGTTTTTGGTTTTTTTTATTGCAGATTCAGTGAAAATTAGAAAATGTATTCAAATACTATGCTTTTCCCTATGTGTTGCACTACTTAAATATCACTTTTTCAGAATTTTAGAACATATTTAGTACAGGAATTATGTATTTTGTACTATTGCCTTGGAAGCCCATAGTGACAACTTGGTAATGATTGCATGAAAGAATAAAGTGGCTTAAAATGTTTTGCTTATTCACTAAATATGTATGAATTCTGTAAAGATTTCTGTGAAGACTATACACTTCATTGAAGACTATTAATTTTTGTTACCCATGGTGTAATACACCTCTTTTCTTTTAAATGTATGCCAAATTTTCAGCATAAGGTATCTGTGATGGCTGTTTTTATAAAGAGTGCAACCTCTTCTACTTCAAATGTCATCATGAAATAGAGATGCCCATTGGTGAAGTGATTTCATGTAACAGAGGTGTTCATTTAAATGCTGCTGAGGTGACAGACACCTGAAGAGAAGCATCTGATGAAATGATGCAAGTGTGCACAAACTCTGTGTTCTCATGGAATTTCAGAGTGCTGTAGAAACAGAACTTTTGTATTTTTACATTTCTGTAATATTCTAGTTTTCTTTCACATGGCTGTGTGTTTCAATAAGCCAGTTTCAGCATTGCATTTGTCAGGAGCATCAGAGGAATTGGTGTGGCTGATGCTCATAGTTTCAACTTTGTGTTACTGCCTCCTGTTACCAGGGCCTGTCCCTAAATGCGGCTCTTCAGCAGCCTGGCAGACCCCCAGCCGTGGCCCCTCCTAGTGCCACCGCAATCACACGATGGGTGTGAAACACCCGCAATATGGATCTATGGAGGAAAAATGACGGTGACAGATGTGGAGTAGTGCAGTGTGATGGCTTCATTAGGTGCTCCATTGGATAAAATGACCTGGAAGGAAGTGGCAGTTTTGTCCTAGGGAAAGGTGTTCAGAAAAGACCCCTGGGCTTAACTGATATCCATATTTTTCATTTGTTTGCTTTGGTGGGGTTTTATGTGAATGAGAACTTCTTCATCTTGTTTGAAGCTGATAGCTCTGTGCAGTCCCTGGTCGCTGCCTGGCCGTGGGCAGCAGGCAGTGCGGGGCAGTGCGGAACACGCCACGGGGGCCTCCCCGAGGTCTTGGTTGAATTCCCCAAGGAAACGTGATAGATAGGATTTCAGGGCTGCAAAAGACACCATACCCAACTACTGTGCACTCCTGGACTAAGCAGTTAACTATGAATTTTACATGCCCAAATGCTCTCCATATTTAAGTGTTTCAAAATGCGTATTTTGAACGGAATTGTTGGCGCTTTTGTGAAAGTGTTCTGTTGACGATAGGCGAGGTATGCTTGGTAAATCAGCTCCCAGTAGCTTCACCAAGCACTAAGTTGAATTAATGTCTCATTCTTGTCAGTTTGCTTTCACACCTTAAATCAGAAACCATGCTTTTTTATTAAGATTTTTTAGATTCAATTCTTAGATTTTGTACAGATGGAATTTTGCCAAAGCAGAGGAGGAAAGAAAATTTCTATATTTTAAGTAAAAATTCAGTGGGCATAATTCTGATGACAAATGAATGTCCTACATTCTCTTCAAGAATCTGGAAGTTAAACACGTTGGAAGTAAAAGAAAAAATATAATTTATAATTGTTATTCAATCTGGAAGGAAAAAGAGCAGTAAGATTTAGAGTTAATTCAATTTTAACCAGGTACAATAGTCATGAAAAATGGATATTTTATGGAGCAAAAGCCCTCATGCTCTTAGCTTTAGTTAGGAATTAAATTTTGCTAGATATTTATGTGGTTTTTTTTCTTGGGATATACTTCTTTCATTGTTATTTTAAATGACATTAAAAGAATCTAGGCTTCTATATTGAAATAAAATTCATAATTAATAATCTAAACAAATATTTTGGTTTAAATTCTGAGAATTACAGGTTGATAGTCCAGGTTGATAGTCCCCTTTAATGAATTAGAGTCCTTTGAGGATGGAGCTTGTCATTAACACACATCATGAGCCGATGCATTTTAATAATACATAGAGTTGGGAGAGAGAGGAAATGTAAGCTACTGAAGCTTGCAAAACCAATCCCCTAAAGCTTTCATGTTTTATTTGAGCATATGTTTTGGAAGTGGTGGTGTTGACACTGGTGGCACTAATCTCCTCTTTATCATGTTTTGATTAAAAGGATATTTGAATATTATTTTTGGCAAACTTTTATCTAGCCTCAAAGGGGTTCCCTTGTAGCAGCTACAGAGAAATGGCTATAATAAACACATTGTATGATATGCTTACATCATACATTATAGCCGCTGCTGGTATACTCCAAGAATGCAAAATACTCCCAAAAAAATCAAATGAGCTTGTGTTCAATGCCAAGCATGTGAAAATATAAAATTATGCTCTATTTTTTTTTTTGTTTTGCGAACCAAGCTGTGTAAAGGAAACTGCATTAGATTACTCAATAATTCAGTTAGTAATATATATGGTTAGGAGACAAAAGGTTACGGCAGTTTCATGACAGACTGCTATTTTTTATAAAAGCCCACATCACCTTTTCTTTACATCATTTTTACCTGTCTGATGGCTGGGTTAACATTCTATCAAACCTTACTTTTTTTTATACCTTAAGTGGTATGAACAGTATAAAACTTAATTTTCAAAATACACAATAAAAATATTTTTTATCATTTTGCTTAATAGAATGTGCAGATGTACGTAACTGTCCCACAGATAGCGTGCACTGTGCAGGTCCATGCGTTCTTAGTTACCACAGGATTGCTTACAGGGCTTGTTACAGGATTCATCCATTTAATAAAATATCACAGTTGGGGAAGATACCCATGTTCTGCTGTCTTTTTGCCATTTGTTCGCTCTAAAGCAAAGGGCAAAGTACACAGTAGATCTTCTTCCCTAGGTATTTGTGTATGACAAAGCCTCTGATTTCTTAGGTGCTGGTTCAAGCCTCAGGTCTCCATTTCAGCATTCAGCATTGTTAGCATGTTACTTCTCTTCTTCATCCCTGTGGAATTTGTTTATAAATAATATTGACTGGGTTTAGAGCTTGATTTCCTCAGACCCCATGCTGCTTATTTTGGTTCTTAAATATGGATTAAAGTGTCTAATTTTAGGGTTTTAATTGCATATACACTTTCAGTTGAGAGCAATGGAATTCACAGTTGCTCAGTAAAATCAGATCACTTTTTAATGCACTTAATTTCAGATCATTTTAATTATCCAGAGCAGAAACACATCCCCATCTAAAGCCTGCAGTGTGGATTTGTTAATACTGGGTCTTATTACTGAAGGAAAGAACAGAATCACATTGTGTAAGATGGTGGGATTATTGGTGGCGATTTATTTTACTTTCCATCCTCTGAACGTTGTGCTTGTTTGATTTTTCAAATGATTTTTATTTCAGCAGAAATACATACTAATTCTTATTTCTTCTTCCAAAGCTGCAAGTGACTCTGTCCTGTAAGTCATCTGTTTTTTTCACAGATAGGACCCTCTTACTGTTCTTTAACTTCTCAGGGCTTGCAGAGGGTGATGTGCTCCCACTGGCTGATGCTTCTCCGCATTTGGCACCTCTTCAAAATCCTTCTTTTTGAGAAATTCAGAGTTAGTGTGATCTTGTCCTTCTCATTTTTGTTCTTTTTGAAAACTTTTGTCTTGGGACTGGCTGCTGGTCACATTCAGGTATTCAGGTCGCATATGTTGCCTTGCTTCTCTACGTGGTACATAATGGTAACGCTGCTTCTCTTTGCGGAATGTTTCCTCTGACTCAGAACTCCCCTGATTTTGTCCTTGCTGCTCTGTTTCATAGGTTACTTCCACAGGCAAAATGTTCAATTGTTCTGGTTCCCTACATTGTTCTGTCTTGTTTGATATGTTGCTGTAGTTATGGTCCTCCTCAACATGCATGTCTTCAGACTCACAGCTCACATGAGCATGCTTTTGAGTTTCAGCAGTTAGGAGTAAAGTGCTCAGGTTTTCTGCTTCTGTACATTAATGTTCCTCTTCCTTTGGTACATCAGAGAAGTCCTGTTCCTCATTCAAAGGTGTTTTCTGAGACTCTGAAAACATGTCATCTTGTTCTTGTTGTTGGGTGGGGTTTTTTTAATAGATTATTCCCAAAAACAAAACACCAAAGTGTTCAGGTCAGGTTCAGTGTTCAGATTGTTGCTGTCCAGTGCTTGGTAGCTCATGGTCTTTTTTTGTAGGGTGCAGTGTCAGCACTCACATCCTTCTGTCTTTTCTGGTGGTTTTTTTGTAGTAGATCCTATTCAAAAATGAAGCATTTAGGGTTGCTGTTTCCAAAGACACTTATTCTTTGGGAGAGTAATGGCAGACTCTGAACTCGTGTTCAGAAGGAATTTTGAATGAGTGGCAGTTGTAAATATTTTTGTCTTCTCCTCTAACCCATGTCTCAACATCTTAACTATCAATGCCATTGAATAGTACGCTGAACTCTAATCCTCCTGCTAAGCGGTCCTTGACTTCATCATCTGTGTAGCAAAGACTGTGTCGGTCTTGAAGAACCTGTATTAAGTCACGAGACCCAGTGGTGACTATCGTGTTAAATAGCAACAGTGCTACCTTCCCTGAAAGCAACAAAACCAGTAGGTTGTTAAGTTTTCAAAGCTGCAGCAGTTCTGAAGACATTCCCTTTCTTCTTCATTGACAGTTGTCTCTGGTAAGTCCTTGCTACGCAAGCTCTCCTTGTTCATACTCTCAAACACAGCACAGAGAAAGAGCAGAATAAACACACTTGGTTTGATAGAGATGGTGACATGGAGAAGAGAGTTTAATTTTCAAGTACTTTAGTATGATTAAAGATTAGTTCATATTAAAATAAGAGCTGTGACTACTGTCTGAGCTTCATCAGCTTTTAGGAGATGATATTGAAAATCTTTCTATTAGTCTATATCATATTGGTTGAATTGAAGCCTATAAAACATTCAAAAATCATATTGATGAGAGTTGGTAAAGGGGTTTATTTAGATTGATAGAATCTCTTATAATAATGTTTATAACAAAATCCTTAGTATTTGGAGAGAGCAATGCCTTGGTTTCTCAAAGCTTCTTTTGTTTTTAGATCCTTTATGGAAAGTTCTATTGTTGTTTAGTTATCCATTTGACAAATAGTTTGGTGGTATACTTCTAGGAGCAGTCATTGTATAAGTTACTTCTTTATTCCACAAAGATGCAGTTAAAATATTTGCTATTCCTGCAGCACTTCACAAGCAGTTGCTGTCTTGGAAATGACCAGACCCTTGAATTGTCTAAACAAACCCCAACCTATATTTTGACCTAATAAAGCTTCCCCCCCCCCCCCCTTTTTTTTTTCTTTTTTCAAATTTAACACCCAAACATTATGTATTTAGTTTATATACATGGATTAGGTATTTCGTAGGACATGTATATGTTTTATATTAATCATGAAACCAAATGAACCTAAAAGAACAGAAGTGATAGATGGTTTTCTGGCTTCTATTCAAAACTCTTGTTATATTGTGGAGCACTTACCATGAATGCTTGGCAACAAAAAGGCAGAGATCCTATATTATACAAATACTTAAAAGCCTGCACCCAGAGACGAGAGAATGAAACAAGAGGTGGTTTCATGTATGTAGTCCCTGCTGTCTCCTTCACCTCTCCTGGGAAATAGTTATGACATAATAGGATTTGAAGGTTACTCTTCAAATTTCCTTTCACCTTCAAGTGAGTAACCCATGTCATGCATCTCAGAAAGCTGTCACCTTGACATCTAGTGATGCAAAGATGGCTTGAAATAAGTCTTTCTGTTAGAAAGAATTGGAAATCAGACTTGCAAAAGTTAAAATTTTGTTCTATTCTATTTTTTCTTGTTTAAATTTCCAAACCATCATTCAGGGTAAGAAAAAGCTGAACTTAAATACAGGTGTGTAACAGCGCACAACAGCTTTGAAAGCCTCCAGTTTATAGTTTGCATGTGTGAAAATCAGTTGTATCTTTCCTTTCTTGCATCGTTAAACTGTTTTCTTGCTGGGAAGCAAGACTGCTATATTATTTCAAAGCTATTGACATTTAGTCTCATATTTTTAAATTACTTAAGAAATATTACAAGTAAATATTTGGAAGTTTTGTCCTACAAATTATTACCAGAGCCTTTTTTCAGCCTCTGAAAAGATAATTGGTCTAGGAAATATTCCTGTTAGGAATATTCAAGAATAAATTTATATGTGGACAAAGATATTTCCTAGAAAGAATTATTAATCTGACAAAGGGTATTTTAGGACAGTTATAGCTGATTTTAGTTACGGTTCTTCCCAGTGCAAATTTGTATTGCAATTATCGTTAATTGTTTAAAATGCAATTTTAAATCAACTAAAGATGACCCTCACGGTATTTCCTTTTTATTTTCTGTTGTGCCTTTTCAAATCATATTTATATACATTATTAGCAGCCATCCTCCTTCCATCTAGTTAGCCCAGCACTACACTAACTCTGTAATTTACTGATTTAATACCAGCTATTTCTCACTGGATATTGGTACATGAGTATAGAATTCTTTGAAAAAGTAACAACAATGAAAGAGATTAACAATATTAATTTTACATCACTAATTTCCTTACTAGTACTCTAGTAGTTGTTGTAAAACAACTGAGATGCATCACCTTCTGTATTTTCTTATACCTTTCTTTCCCCCTAATAATAAAGGGGTTTTGCTCTCAGAAGTCTTTTCAGCAGTAGGTAATTGCAGACCATGGTTAGTCTTCTTTGAGGTGAGCTTTAGTCTTTTGTTGGAGGGTGGGTTTTTCAAATTAAATCTCTTCTGATTTTTTTTTTGCCCATCTCTTTTGGATACTAGTACAGGGTATAGCTATCCAGAAGTAATCTTGCTGATAGGTTCAGAGGGGAAAAAAATAACTGAAAAGAATGTTTGAAAAGCATTTGCTCTACTATATAACCTCCTGTTTAGATCTGGCATGACCAATATCTGATACCATAGGAGAGTAAAGTATCCTCCATTATGGACCCACCTCTTCAGAAAGGATCCATCCAAGGTAGCATAACGTTATTTACAAGAAAACTCCTTTCCTGACTAAATTAGTGAAGAGGACTTGAAGACTAGATGGTCCTGATATTTGCTTATAACCAAAACATGGGAAAGCTTATGTTTGAAAGCTAGCGATACTGGTGACCTGAAGTGCCAAAAGCTCATAGAGCTTACCAGCCTGCAGAAAGTGATACAAGTTTTAAAGGACGTAATTTGAACTGGAGAGGATCTGCTAACGGTTGGATCTTGTACTGTAAACAGGCTTTATAGCATTACAAAATATTTTGGGCACACCAAAACAGAGCTAGATTTCTCCTTTAGTATATAGTTAAATAATAAGTAATAATGAGTATCTTTTTGGTTTTATTTTAAAGTGCTCTCCAAGAAGGAACAAAACCCAATAAATCATTCTCTGTCTTTCTCAGCAATATATTTAATGTTCTGAAA